>NC_039366.1:171064779-171166779 GCF_003573695.1 Papaver somniferum
TTAATATCTCTCTCTTGATTTGATTTTTACTCAAGCTAAAAACAATAGCGAGTCTTTATCAAATACAAGGAATACTTGGACGGTACCAAAGACCAATGTCCAGGGATCAATCAATATCAATCAACAACCAAAGGTTGGATTTCCAATTGATGATCACGAACGCATATCCTGTATTATTTCAATTATATAAAATATAATGCGGAAAAGAAATAACACAGACACCAAAAATTTTGTTAACGAGGAAACCGCAAATGCATAAAAACCCCGGGACCTAGTCCAGATTTAATACACACTGTATTAAGCCGCTACAGACACTAGCCTACTGCAAACTAACTTCGGACTGGACTATAGTTGAACCCCAATCAGTCTCCCACCGATCCAAGGTATAGTTATACTCCTACACCTCTGATCCCAGCAGGATACTGCGCACTTGATTCCCTTAGCTGATCTCACCCACAACTAAGAGTTGATGCAACCCAAAATCACAGACTTGATAATAAACAGATCTGTCTCACACAGAAAATTCTATCAAAGGATAAATCTGTCTCACAGATAAACCCTAGGTTTTGTTCCGTCTTTTGATATGAAATCAAGGTGAACAGGAACCAATTGATAATCCGGTCTTATATTCCCGAAGAACAGCCTAGATTAATCAATCACCTCTCTACAATCCTTCCTGACTACACAAGCGGATTGTCGAGGAATCAAAAACAGTGAGACGAAGATGTTTGTGACTTCTTTATCTTGCCTATCGGAGAACTCTCACGATCTGAAGCCAATCATTCGATTGTACTCGTACGATAGAAGATGCAAGATCAGATCACACAACTACGATAAAGTAGTATCGGTCTGGCTTCACAATCCCAATGAAGTCTTTAAGTCGTTAACCTGATTTTAGAGAAGAAAATCAAAGGTTAATGGAGATCGACTCTAGCGAGCGCACTAGTAGCACACAGACGTGTGGGAATTAGTTTTGCACAATGCTAGATGTCTCCTTTATATAGCCTTCAAATCAGGGTTTTTCCTTCGTTACGAAGCAATCCGTATTCACCGTTAGATGAAAACCTGATTTATATTCAAGCTAATATTTCTCAACCGTTAGATCGAAATCTTAGCTTGTCACACACACTTGGGTAGACGTTTACTGGGTTCGTGAAAACCATGCCCAAACGTGTACGTGTATGTTGGTTCAACATCGTAACCCAAAAGGTTAACCATATGAGCATTTCATATTAACCTTGTTCTTCTTCAGCATAACTAGTTCAATTGACTCAAATGAACTAGTTAAAGAGTTATTCAATTTCTATGAGATCTTATGTAACTACACAAGACACAATTGAAACAACGATGATTCGATTCGATTGAATCGGCTCATGAACATTATAGCCATGGTTTGCATAAAGCATTCCTTAGTAATTTAATGTTTCATGTTTAGAGCACATCTTTAGATCATAACCTCTTAAGTTCACAAACAAGTTCGCGGACTTAAGTTAATCGGTTGAGTTTTCAAACTCAGCAGAAATTCTCGGAAAGAGAACTTCCGCCAGTTCGCGGACTGGGTTCGCGAACTAAGTTCGCGGACTTAGCACATAAACGAGTTTTGAAAAATCCAACAGAAATTCTCGGTCGAGAACCTCCGACAGTTCGCGGACTGAGTCTGCAGACTGGGTTCGCGGAATTGGCAAGCCAATTCCACAATCCTCCTGATTTCTCTTGATCAACAAAGTTAGAAAAATTCGGTTCAAGGAATACATGGTTATGTAATCTAAACTCTCATTTCAATCATTGAGACATTCTCAGAGGACGCTATGTAGCCGTTATTCACAGACTGATTCACGTCAGAGCAATTCTCAAAGTGATTGATACTTTTCATGACTTTCGTCACTAAGTGAAGATAAACTTGATCAAAGCGAAACGCTTTACCAACACACGAATTTCGAGATAAAAGATAAGCAATGAATGCTCAGCTCGAAATGTCAAATGTGTATGATCTAGTTTATATAACATAAGACTTTTGTCTCATAAGAAGTAGGAGATATAAGAGATAGACTTTTGAGTGATAGTTAAGTTCAAGTCTCCAGATACCTTTTTGTTGATGAAGTTCCACGGTTACTTGTATAGATCTTCGTCGTTGTATGATGAATCGCCATGAAGTCCTTGAGCTCAACTACACTTTTCTATCCTAGTCCGAGACTTAGTTATGTAGGCTAGAAATCAAGATTTATAGTTTTGATCACTAACATTGACAAACATGCTTGAGATAGCAACGCATGCGAGGTTGACCGAGCTATGCTCTAACAATCTCCCCCTTTGTCAATTTTAGTGACAAAACTATTAATACATATGGAATACAAAAAAGATAAACTTTAGTGGCTCCTATTCCACAGTCTAATCTTCAACGTTCCTTGAAATCTTCGTCTTTCCAAGTACTCCAATGATCCCAAAGGTTGTAAGTTTAGCACCATCGTTGTTGAAGATCCGTAGCTATAACAATGAGAGAAATCGAGATTCTCGATCATTATTATACAGTGTCATAGTATTATTATATAACATCAAAGTCCAATTGTATCACGACTTTAACAATAATACTACGGTGATATGTATCACTCCCCCTAGTCAATACTCCATCTCGATCATGGAAACCACTCCCCTTTACACAATGTTCCGAAAACCATATGTATTTGTAGTGTGAACTACAATATTTCTCCCCTTTTTGTCAATAAAATTGGCAAAGGTACAAGAATGGGATCATAATGAAATTTCCACAAGAGACATTTCATGACCAAAAGAAAAATACATACCAACTTAATTTAGATGCAATCTAATAGCCGAAGCTAACAGCATTCATCAAGGAGTTTTAAGATACAAGATAACCCCTATAAAATTCCACAACCGCACTCCCCGCAAGATATTACCATTAAGCACAAGTTCAAAAGAACTCTCCCCCATTTGATGTCATTACCGAGAGAACAACAAGAGCGACCTTAATTTCGAAAGAAAAGAAGGATTTTTTATTGGACACCAAAAACCATAGGAATGATTTTCTATATCCAAAGCTCAACCAAATTAACCACAAGTAAACCCATGATTAATTCAATTGGAATACGCAACTAAATCAAACCACAAAAGTGATCAATTTAATTGAAAGTGCTCTACATAAGTAAACTCACGGAGCTACGACTAAGTCAATCACACGGAGATGACTAACTTAACAGTTCAAATATTCAACATAAGGAAAACCTTACGGAATATATGACTACATTAACCAAAGAATATGATAGTGTAGCCTTTCATATACTCAACACAAGAAGTTGTGGAATATATGAAAACTCAACTAGATTAATTACAAGAGAACCTACAATTAATTTAATTGGAATACAAACAACCAAACTAATCATCGAAGTAATCAATTTAATTATTTTAGGCTCAACATAAGAGAACTTATGGAACCCCGTCTAAGTTCATCATAGAATATGACAACCTTAACCGTACATGTACTCAACATAAGAAAGAAGACTTATGGAGTACTAACTAAATAACCAAACTAGTTGATTAATTTAGTTCCTAATGCTCGACAAATAACATCTTATGGAACAACCAACAAAGCCAAGGTAAATCGACTTAGTTGTAAGGTGCTCAACATAAGACACACAATGGAGCCTTCACGGTAAAACATAATAAAATGGATCAATAAAGATCAATACCGTGGATAACATACAAGGATCTATTCTATTTTCCATCATAACGACATAATAAACTTTATCATTGTTGAACAAAAGATTTTATCCTATTTTCCATCAAATACATGATTGCATAGGTATAACTTTTGTATATGTCAAAAGTCCATTCGTCCTTTCATCAATACGAATACCGATTCATGAACGACTTTATTTTTGACAGCAATATGGGACCTTCAATTTCAAGGACATAAACAATACATATCCCATAAAAATATTGCAATATCACAAACCATTAAAATACTGCAATAAACATCATCCTCCAAATATTTTTAGAATTTAATACCAATAAACATAAAAAATAACATAAGAAGATGAAAACAAAAATAGCTATGTGTAGTCACAATCATCGCTATTCAAAGCACTAGTTATTCTTCCAACTAATCCAAAAAGAAGACATACTAGGTATCTATACCTCTTATCAATCATTTCACTTACCTTGAATATTCTTCTCGTATTCCCTATATTCTTCAAGCTCCTCTTCGATTAGGTCAATCCTTGATTCAAGACTATCCATTTTCTCCTCTTATCAATCGAATCGAATCATCTTTGAGGGAAATAGAACTGTCCATACATCACTTTCTTTACTTGAAAGACTAGAGGAGGACATGATAGAGAGGATGAAATGAGAGTGCTGAAGAGGTAGAGCCTTTTAAAAGGAATACAGGTGTAGAATTTCCAGAAACACCCTTTTTACCAAATCCTAACAGAAGTTGGTTATCGAAAAAAACCAAAGCCGTTCACGAACAGGACCTGAAAAAGCACAAAAGAAAAAAAAATGTTACAGCCCCCTCGTATATTATGATTCTTGTATAAGAGGAAGAGAACACAAGAATCATTTTTCAACAAGATTACTGAGCATAAGGCCTCCAATCCAAGGTTGGATTGGGATAATCTTTGCAAAGAGAGAAACCACCCATTTCACTAGGTTTCTGCTTATCCATTGTGATCAGAGTTTTAGAAAACTTGACTGCAGATCTTTGCAAAATCTGCACCGTTTTTGAAAACACCTTTTGATGAAGGGTAGACTTCCTTTTTGTTTTCAGCATACTATGGTTATCCAGGAAGGACTGTTTTTGATTTGACGTGCTAAGATGATCTTGAGGTGAACTCAACTGAACGGAGTGATTTGGTAGACTCTTTTCCGATAAACTCCTGGAGTTCAACACAAAATCAGAAGAGGTTTGCTGATCCAACACAGGCGGATATGTCATGAAGGAATCATGAGAATAATTTTCAGCAAAAAGACTAAGAAAGCAATCATAGATTTCCTCATGACAATAATCAAGAGTATTCATCCATGCTTTAGTTATCTCTCTTATCTCCGTTTCAGGATTTTTCGAAGAGGCTTGAACACACATAAAACCAGTTTCATTAGTACGGCTCTTCTTGGTATTCTTATCCTTTATATTGACTAACGAAGTTTCCTTTTGAGACTTTCTTTTACTACGTCTGAGGATCTTCTTAAGTTTTGTATAAACAAAGACAACGTAGAAATAAAGCAATTCTCAATTTTCTCTTTCGTCAATTTTGGATGACAAGATTTATGATCAGGAGAGGTGACACGGTTGCCAAGCAAATGATGATCGTCTCTTGCCATATATTCGCGATCGAAAATTCTAATTTTTCCGACCAGTGTGTTTCGTGAAAGAGTATTAAGGTTATTTCTTTCAACGATGGCATGTCTTTTAGATTCGTATCTGGATGGCAGCGATCGAAGGATTTTCATCACAATTTCCATTTCAGGAATTGTCCTACCCAATGCACATGATGCATTAACAATTTCAGATAGTTTGTTATGAAAATCGTCGAACGAATCTTCTTCTGCCATAGAAAGGTCTTCCCATTCAGAATTAAGGTTTTGAAGCCTAACTTCCTTTTCACTGGGGTTACCTTCAAATACGCTTTCTAAAGTATCCCAGGCTTCTTTAGACGTAGTGCATGAGATCACATGATGTCTAAGGTTTGGGGAAACAAGATGTCGGATGGCATTCAACCCGTCGGAGTTTTGCCTTGCAACAAACAACTCGGAAGTATTGTACATACATAAATCTTTTGGTACAACAACATCTCTTTCCATAACAACGGGAGTTTCATAGTCATTCACAACACATATCCATGATTGGAAGTCACGCGACTGAAGAAAAGTGCGCATATCAACTTTCCACCATAGATAGTTTGAGCCATCGAGGACTGGTGGTACGTTAATAGAGATAGCACTTCTGTCCATAGAGTCAGATCGCTACTAACATAGACTTGTTAGGTCTTGAACGTGTTTGCCTGCTCTGATACCAATTGAAAAAGTGTGGGTCTAACAATACCACCCAATATTTCGCTTAGCAATCTGTATGGACTAACTCCGAAATACTTTGCTAGAGAATCAACTAGACAGTCAGACTCAATCTAGATAAAAATATCTCAAGAAGTTAATATCTCTCTCTTGATTTGATTTTTAGTCAAGCTAAAAACAATAACGAGTCTTTATCAAATACAAGGAATACTTGGACGGTACCAAAGACCAATGTCCAAGGATCAATCAATATCAATCAACAACCAAAGGTTGGATTTCCAATTGATGATCACGAACACACAACCTGTATTATTTCAATTATATAAAATATAATGCGGAAAAGAAATAACACATACACCAGAAATTTTGTTAACGAGGAAACCGTAAATGCAGAAAAACACCGGGACCTAGTCCAGATTGAATACACATTGTATTAAGCCGCTACAGACACCAGCCTACTGCAAACTAACTATTGACTGGACTATAGTTAAACCCCAATCAGTCTCCCACCGATCCAAGGTACAGTGATACTCCTACGCCTCTGATCCCAGCAGGATACTGCGTACTTGATTCCCTTAGCTGATCTCACCCACAACTAAGAGTTGTTGCAACCCAAAATCACAGACTTGATAATAAACAAATCTGTCTTACACAGAAAAGTCTATCAAAGGATAAATCTGTCTCCCACAGATAAACCCTAGGTTTTGTTCCATCTTTTGATATGAAATCAAGGTGAACAGGAACCAATTGATAATCCGGTATTATATTCCCGAAGAACAGCCTAGATTAATCAATCACCTCTCTACAATCCTTCCTGACTACACAAGCGGATTGTCGAGGAATCAAAAACAGTGAGACGAAGATGTTTGTGACTTCTTTATCTTGCCTATCGGAGAACTCTCACGATCTGAAGCCAGTCATTCGATTGTACTCGTACGATAGAAGATGCAAGATCAGATCACACAACTACGATAAAGTAGTATCGGTCTGTCTTCACAATCCCAATGAAGTCTTTAAGTCGTTAACCTGATTTTAGAGAAGAAAATCAAAGGTTAATGGAGATCGACTCTAGCGAGCGCACTAGTAGCACACAGACGTGTGGGAATTAGTTTTGCACAATGCTAGATGTCTCCTTTATATAGCCTTCAAATCAGGGTTTTTCCTTCGTTACGAAGCAATCCGTATTCACCGTTAGATGAAAACCTGATTTAGATTCAAGCTAATATTTCTCAACCGTTAGATCGAAATCTTAGCTTGTCACACACACTTGGGTAGACGTTTACTGGGTTCGTGAAAACCATGCCCAAACGTGTACGTGTATGTTGGTTCAACATCGTAACCCAAAAGGTTAACCATATGAGCATTTCATATTAACCTTGTTCTTCTTCAGCATAACTAGTTCAATTGACTCAAATGAACTAGTTAAAGAGTTATTCAATTTCTATGAGATCTTATGTAACTACACAAGACACAATTGAAACAAAGATGATTCTATTCGATTGAATCGGCTCATGAACATCATAGCCACAGTTTGCATAAAACATTCCTTAGTAATTTAATGTTTCATGTTCAGAGCACATCTTTAGATCATAAACTCTTAAGTTCACAAACAAGTTCGCGGACTTAAGTTAATCGGTTGAGTTTTCCAAACTCAGCAGAAATTCTCGGAAAGAGAATTTCCTCCAGTTCGCGGACTGAGTTCACGGACTTAGCACACAAACGAGTTTTGGAAAATCCAGCAGAAATTCTCGGTTGAGAACTTCCGACAGTTCGCGGACTTGGCAAGCCAATTCCACAATCCTCCCGATTTCTATTGATCAACAAAGTTCGAAAACTTCGTTTCAAGAAATACATGGTTATGTAATCTAAAATCTCATTTCAATAATTGAGACATTCTCAGAGGACGCTATGTAGCCGTTATTCACAGACCGATTCACGTCAGAGCAATTCTCAAAGTGATTGAAACTTTTCATGACTTTCGTCACTAGGTGAAGATAAACTTAATCAAAGCGAAACGTTTTACCAACACACGGTTTTGAGATAAAAGATAAGCAATGAATGCTCAGTTCGAAATGTCAAATGTGTATGATCTAGTCTATATAGCATACGACTTTTGTCTCATAAGAAGTAGGAGATAGAAGACATAGACTTTTGAGTGATAGATAAGTTCAAGTCTCCACATACCTTTTTGTTGATGAAGTTCCACGGTTCCTTGTATAAATCTTCGTCGTTGTATGATGAATCTCCATGAAGTCCTTGAGCTCAACTAGACTTTTCTATCCTAGTCCGTGACTTAGCTATGTAGGCTAGAAATCAAGACTTATAGTTTTGTTGACTAACATTGACAAACATGCTTGAGATAGCAACGCATGCGAGTTTGACCGAGTTATGCTCTAACAATAAGAAAACTTACAGAGCAACAACTAAATAACCAAACAAGATGATTAACTTAGTTGAAAATGCTCGACATAAAGTACCTTACAGAATAACAACATAGCTAATCAAAAATAATCAACTTGGTTGTTTAAATCTCAACATAAGACACTTTACGGAGCCTCACAGTAATACATAAAATATGGATCAGGGAAGATCAATTACTGCGGAATACTCAAGGATTCATTCTATTTTCCATCACTATTTGCACAATGACATACAATAGACATAATCCTTGCAAACAAAATATTTTAACCTATCTTCCATCAATAATTGACAATATAGGCTTAACTTTTGTATTTGTCAAAAGTACATTCATTCTTTTATCAATACATGCATATTAACATACGAAATACTTTACTTTTGACAAGATATGGGATGGTCAAGGTCACGGACGTAAACACACACATCCCATAACAATATTGCAATATATAAAACCATAAAGATTAATACTGCAAAAATCATCTTCCAAACAACTTAGAATTTAAACCCAATAAATCTAAAAACATGAAGATGAAAACGTTGGACATAGCTATGTGTAATCACAATAATGGCTATCCCAACCTCTAGTTATTCTTCTAAACAGAAAAATAGAAGATTTACTAGGCAAACTAAAGGAAAAATCAGAGTTCATTGAGGACCTCGTATCTTTCAATGAATCCATCAAAGAAGGTATTACTGATTTCCTTTATTCTCTTGACTATAGACACACCATGTTCGTGAGTTTAGAACACTAAATTTGCGATCAACAACCCGAGCAAGTTGTCTAGCTTTGATGCAGTCCATGATGAGCTTCTTTTGATTCCGTATCAGAATATTCTGATTTGCAAGGATTCTGGCCCGACCATCTAGGAGTTGGTTTATTTGCAGTTGCAGATTTGCAAACTCGACCTTTGAATCGTTTTGAAAACGAGTTAAATCCTTGACAGAATCATCAATCCAGGAGTTGTGATCCTTTATTTCAAGCATCTTCTTTAGAACCAGCTCTTGAATTGACTCACGTTCTTGAGTATCTTCCTCCATATCAAGATGCACAATCTCTTGAGATTTTGCAGAGTTCTCCATATTAATTTTTTTAAGGAAAGGAAAACCCAACAAAGTAATATATATGTGTTTGTAAACACAGGTTGGAAACCCTAAGAACTCACAGGAGGAGGACGCGGACGTTTATGGACCGTCAACACAAAGAAAACTTAAAACAGAAAGAAAATAATATACAACATACTTGAGTATTTCTCAATAATTTTCCTTGTACCTCTCAAGTAAGAAACAAGGAAAAGAATACCTGGAATCAGGTGGTAGGTGGAAATTAATCCCACTATGATCATCGAGAAAGGAGTTGTACATATCTTCTGGTAGTTTGATCTTTGTTTTCTTCGCCTTTCTTTGGTTAACCTTCATCCCATAAGAGTAAGACACAGTGTGGTTAACATATCCATCAGAAGGGTTTCTCTGAGGACTAAATCTAGGACCTCTTGCAAATGGTTCAAGAGGATCAGAATAGAGAGGAATCCATTTTCTAGACTTAGATTTACCAGAAATATTCTTATAAACACAGGGAATGCTTTTTTCAGCAGTACAAGAATTGATACTACTAGATAGCATATGATTCCTGTGATGATTTCTAAGAAAGAGATCACATTTATAAGGTATCTGGTTTTCTGTGGGCATGTGATTCACTACACTAGTCGACAGACTATTTATCCCATTGACAGTGTAAAGAAGCAAATTATGAAGTTTAGAAATTTGTTTCTTTCTGGCAAAACAATGGATAGCATAGTGATTTTTTTTCCCACAGAAAATACAGGTTCGTGGAGGAGAAGCAACAATTGGCACCTGTTTTAACTTCATAGCCATGTGAGAAGATTGTAAGTTATGCAAACTTTTCTTGACACAATCTTCTTCTGGAGATCATTTCGTCATGTACTGTAACTCGTGAGAGTTAGTATGTACAAAAAAATTTCTCTTTAAGACAGAGTTTTCCTTTTCCAAGGATTTACACTGTTCATGAGCTAGAGTAAGAGATGCTTCTAGTTTCTCTTTTTCAACACGAAGTATGTTAAGATCTGATGAATGAGTCTCGATCAAACGTTTCTCTCTAATTGAGTCTTCCTTAACAATATCTTCAAGAACACTAATCTTTTCACGATGTTGAGTAGTTTCTTGGAGAAGTTTTTCAATATTCGTAGAGAAAGACTCAATGATGTTGTAGAGTTCATGTTCTCGATCAAGAGACTTTTCAAATTCATCAATAAGCTGATCATGATCCTGAAAATCAATAATCTCAGCAGTGTTTTTTGAGATTCTGGTGAGCTCCTTTTCAGCTTTTGCCATAGTACCCAATGTCTGATCAGAGAGAGAGAGATGTCAGCACCAGATGGGATAACCTTATTACCTCGGGAATCGGAAGAATCTGCTATGGAGTGATCCTTTGAGGTATTCCCAAGACATTTGGCATAGTTAAAATATTTAGAAGGCATCTTGGTATGCGTGTAGGAGATTCTGTCCACAGACTCAGATTGCCACAAACACAGACTTGTAAGGTCTTAAACGTGTTTGCCTGCTCTGATACCAATTGAAAAAACGGGGGGTCTAACAACACCACCCAATATTTCGCTTAGCAATCTATATGGACTAACTCTGAAATACTTTCAAGAGAATCAACTAGACAGTCAGACTCAAACTAGGTAAAAGTACCTCAAGGAGATAATATCTATCTCTTGATTTGATTTACTCAAGCTAATAGAAATCAGCGAGTCCTAATCAAATATAAGGAATAACTCGGATGGTACCAAAGACCAATATCCGAGGATCAATCAATGAAAATCAACAACCAAAGGTTGGATTACTCTAATTTATGATCTAACGCACAACCTGTATTATTTCAATTATAAAGATAAAACAATATAATGCGGAAATTGAAATAACACATACACCAGAAATTTCGTTAACGAGGAAACCGCAAATGCATAAAAACCCCGGGACCTAGTCCAGATTGAACACACACTGTATTAAGCCGCTACAAACACTAGCGTACTCCAAATTAACTTCGGTCTGGACTGTAGTTGAACCCCAATCAATCTCACACTGATCCAAGGTACAGTTATGCTCCTGCGCCTCTGATCCCAGCAGGATACTGCGCACTTGATTCCCTTCGTTGATCTCACCTACAACTAAGAGTTTCTACGACCCAAAGTCGAAGAATTTAATAAACAAATCTGTATCACACAGAAAAGTCTACGATAATAGATAAATCCGTCTCCCACGAATATACCTACGAGTTCTGTTCCGTCTTTTGATAAATCAAGGTGAACAGGAACCAATAAATAATACAAGACTTATATTAGAAAAACTTAGTATTATCAATCACCTCACAATAATCTTAATCGACGCAGCGAAAAAAGATATTGCGGAATCACAAACGATGAGTCGAAGTTTGTTTGTGATCACTTTTCTATCTTTCCTATCGGAGATATAAAATCTCGAGCCAATTATTACAATCGTACTCGTAACGATAGAAGATGCAAGATTAGATCACACAACTACAATAAAAGTAGTATCGGTCTATCTTCACAATCCCAATGAAGTTTTTAAGTCGTTAACCTGGTTTAGAAGAAGAAACCAAAGGTTAAAGGAGAATCGACTCTAGCTTAGCACAACTAGTATCACATAGAATGTGTGGGTATTAGGTTTCCCAGTTGCTAGAGTTCTCCCTTATATACACTTTCAAATCAGGGTTTGCAATCAATGTTAGCTTAGTAACAATCAATATTCACCGTTAGATGAAAAACTGATTAGATTCAAGCTAATATTTCTCAACCGTTAGATCGAAAACTTAACTTGTCACACACAAATGAAATTTCCAATTTTGGATTTATGAACCGTACCCAAACATTAACATTTGTTGGTTCAAAAAGTCAACCAAAAGGTTAACCATATGATTACTCCATGTTAGAGCATAGCTCGGTCAACCTCTCATGCGTTGCTATCTCAAGCATGTTTGTCAATGTTAGTGATCAAAACTATAAGTCTTGATTTCTAGCCTACAAATCTAAGTCTCGGACTATGATAGAAAAGTGTAGTTGAGCTCAAGGACTTCATGGCGATTCATCATACAATGACGAATATCTATACAAGGAACCGTGGAACTTCATCAACAAAAAGGTATGTGGAGACTTGAACTTATCTATCACTCAAAAGTATATCTCTTCTATCTCCTACTTCTTATGATACAAAAGTCGTATGCTGTATAGACTAGATCATACACATTTGACATTTCGAGCTGAGCATTCAATGCTTATCTTTTATCTCGAAATCGTGTGTTGGTAAAGCGTTTTTCTTTGATCAAGTTTATCTTCACCTAGTGACGAAAGTCATGAAAAGTTTCAATCACTTTGAGAATTGCTCTGACGTGAATCGGTCTGTGAATAACGGATACATATCGTCCTCTGAGAATGTCTCAATGATTGAAATGAGAGTTTAGATTACATAACCATGTATTCCTTGAACCGAAGTTTTCGAACTTTGTTGATCAAGAGAAATCGGGAGGATTGTGGAATTGGCTTGCCAAGTCCGCGACCCTAGTTCGCAGACTCAGTCTGCGAACTGTCGGAAGTTCTCGACCGAGAATTTCTGCTGGGATTTTCCAAAACTCGTTTGTGTGCTAAGTCCGCGAACTCAGTCTGCGAACCCAGTCCGCAAACTGTCAGAAGTTCTCACCCCGAGAAGTTCTGCTGAGTTTGGAAAACTCAACTGATCAACTTAAGTCCGGGAACTTGTTTGTGAACTTAAGAGGTTATGATCTAAAGATGTGCTCTGAACATGAAACATTAAATTACTAAGGAATTGTTTATGCAAACCGTGGCTATAATGTTCATGAGCCGATTCAATCGAATCGAATCATCTTTGTTTCAATTGTGTCTTGTGTAGTTACATAAGATCTCATAGCAATTGAACAACTCTTTAACTAGTTCATTTGAGTCAATTGAACTAGTTATGGTGAAAAAGAACAAGGTTAATATGAAATGCTCATATGGTTAACCTTTTGGGTTACTATGTTGAACCAACATACTCGTACACGTTTGGGCATGGTTTTCACGAACCCAGTAAACGTCTACCCAAGTGTGTGTGACAAGCTAAGTTTTCGATCTAACGGTTGAGAAATATTAGCTTGAATCTAAATCAGGTTTTCATCTAACGGTGAATATGGATTGCTTTGTAACAAAGGAAAAACCCTGATTTGAAGGCTATATAAAGGAGACACCTAGCATTGTGCAAAACTAATCCCCGCATGTTTGTGTGCTACTAGTGCGCCCTCTAGAGTCGATCTCCATTAACCTTTGATTTTATTCTCTAAAATCAGGTTAACGACTTAAAAGACTTCATTGGGACTGTGAAGCCAGACCGATACTACTTTATCGTAGTTGTGTGATCTGATCTTGCATCTTCTATCGTACGAGTACAATCAATTGATTGACTTGAGATCGTGAGAGTTCTCCGATAGGCAAGATAAAGAAGTCACAAACATATTCGTCTCACTGCTTGTGATTCCTCGACAATCCGCTTTTGTAGTCAGGAAGGATTGTAGAGAGGTGATTGATTAATCTAGGTTGTTCTAAAGACAGAATAAAACCTAGGGTTTATCTGTGGGAGACAGATTTATCCTCTTATAGACTTTGCTGTGTGAGACAGATCTGTTTATTATCAAGTCTGTGATTTTGGGTTACAACAACTCTTGGTTGTGGGTGAGATCAGCTAAGGGAATCAAGTGCGCAGTATCCTGCTGGGATCATAGGCGTAGGAGTACAACTGTACCTTGGATCGGTGGGAGACTGATTGGAGTTCAACTATAGTCCAGCCCGAAGTTAGTTTGCGGTAGGCCAGTGTCTGTAGTGGCTTAATACAGTGTGTATTCAATCTGGACTAGGTCCCGGGGTTTTTATGCATTTGCGGTTTCCTCGTTAACAAAATTTCTGGTGTCTGTGCTATTTCTTTTCCGCATTATATTTTATATAATTGAAATAATACAGGTTGTGCGTTCGTGATCATCAATTGGAAATCCAACCTTTGGTTGTTGATTGATATTGATTGATCCTTGGACATTGGTCTTTGGTACCGTTCAAGTATTCCTTGTGTTTGATTAGGACTCGCTGATTTCTATTAGCTTGAGTAATATCAAAAAATAAGAGAGAGATATTAACTCCTTGAGATACTTTTATCTAGATTGAGTCTGACTGTCTAGTTGATTCTCTAGCAAAGTATTTCGGAGTTAGTCCATACAGATTGCTAAGCGAAATATTGGGTGGTGTTGTTAGACCCCCGCTTTTTCAATTGGTATCAGAGCAGGAAAACACATTAAAGACCTTATAAGTTTGTGTTTGTAAGCGATCTGACTCTATGGACAGTAGTGCTATCTCAATAAATGCACCACCAGATCCAGGGATTTCAGAATTCTCTTCCATGAATGATTTAATTAAATCTGTAGAAGAAATTCTATCTAAACCTCCACCAGGTTTAAAATCCCTTGAAGTGTTTTCAGGGCTTGAAAAGAAGCTTGAGAGCTTATCTCTTGATGTTTAGTTATACCTCCAGAAAGAGCAAGAATCTCTTGACAGGCTAAAACAAGTTATGATGAATAACATTTATGTTGATATTGATTTACTAATCAGTGAGAGCAATGCTCCTCCTCTACGTAATCCAATTAGTTGTAACAAACTAAACGAATTACAAGAGGAGTTTAAATCTCAGTCATCTGAGTGTATCACCTCAAAGCATGAATTGATTCGTTGCTCAATTCCTGATACTTCATATAAATATAGTAGTATTGCCTTCTATTGATGGTGGATTTTCATTTAAGGCTAAAACTGTAAAAAGCTAAAATTATGCACTGATATCCTACAAAGGATAAATCCGCTGATAAAATGATGAATACTTCTTCACTTCGCTAATTTACTTAGAATGGAGCATGTAGCAACAATCCCATGTACCATATGAATTTATGGCATCATGACCAGCCTTGTATTTCCTGTGTTGTTCCCACTAAACTCTCATTATTGGTGCGGCATGACGACTGAGTGTTAATTTCAGCAGAGTAACACGAATCTCCAAGTGTCACTAATGAGGCATGCACGAAATACCTGTACAGGCTACAACTCTCGGTGTGTTATACTAGCCCGATTAAGCATATTTGAATCTGGACTGACCATATCAGTCTCAGAAACAATCACGACCACGCGAGTTGGCCATATGATTTAACCATCCTAGACGATCCTCAGCAGGAGCAGGCTACTACATTAATGACCACCAGCGGGCCCACTTATGCCTTGGTCGGTCGAATACCTACCATGCCTCCCAAACTACCACCGAACACCATCCTGAAGTTGGATGTCCAGACGGGTATGGAGCATCTTCGAGGAATCGTACAAACAAAGGCCACCTATGGCAGTCTCAAGTTCATCACGTCCGTCCAACTTCATCGACGTGGTTGGACGGCGTGGATCATCCCAAATCCGGTCGAACAAGCGTCATGGTGTACACCGGCGGACCTTCTTCCTACCTGCATGACCGGCTCTTCCTTAACCTGAACAGATTGCAATATACGATTGTCTGAAGTTGTGTCAGCGTGAAGAATTGAGGGTCGCAGGAAATTCCTCTAAAGGTCCCAAATTGATCACGACCATCCAATTTCACCGGCATGATTGATGGCTTAGATCGGACCCATAGCCACCAGGCAGGTATTGGCGCGTTCACCACCGGCCCAACATGGGCCCCATATGCTCGGCCTCCCCAAAGGAGAAGCGTGGCTTGCCAATTCGTCCAGCCAAAGCAGCGTGGACGTGAAACCCTAATTAGGGTTTGCGGCACATCACATGTGTCGCAAATCAGTCTCAATCATCCATCTTCGTAGGTATAGATAGAGGGTGTAGATGTAGATTCAAAGGTCCCATAGCATGTCAACACAATCACCATGGGCCCGCCTACATACATGACTAATCGGTCAATGACAACTATGGTTGGTCGTCTCGATTTGTGCGCTCAAACTAGGCATGGCCGCGCGTTTTCAATAGCAAATCGATCTCGACCACTCCACTTTGCCGGAAAAATTGAGTGGCTTAGATCACATCTTCACGGGACAGTGAGGTACGGACGTGTACACTGGCCTGCCGACTACATGCCTGACTGATCGGCCAAGACCGACCATGGTTGGTCTTCTCGAAACGCGCGCCCGAAGTAGGCACGACGTGCGGTCTTCAATTCCTTTGCGGCATGGGATTTCTGTCGCAAATCGATCTCAACCACTCCTCTTTTCCAGAAAAATTGAGTGGCTTAGATCGCATCTCCATGGGACAGTGAGGTACAGACACCTACACCAGCATGTCGTCTACACGCATGCCCAATCGGCCCTGCCAAAAACGTGTCCATGCTTGGATTCAACCAAGCTAAAGGTTGGTGTTCGAGCACCTCCTAAACCCTAATCCGACGGTCTCATATGTGGGTCGCAAGCCATCTCGTCCGTCCAACTTCACCAACTTGGACGGACAGTCTAAGACAGGAGTTAGGCGACCAGTGAGGCATCACCACAATCACCGTCCACCACTCTTCCACACAAAGTGATCGGCCAAGTCAGGACTTACCTGTACAACCTCCAAACGATCACTCGAAGATGGCTGGACGTGATGCTATTTTAAGATGCTTAATCCGCGACTTACTCCGTTAAGCCTTAAAACAGCGATGCTTCACATATGCTGAATATATTCGATGCATTACCTGCATAAAATTTACACGATACTTCACAAGTATCGACTTCCTAAATAACTTAGTTATTTAATCTAGCATCACATGCTACTTTTTGTGGGTCCCACTATCCACACATTCGAGACATCAAACATGTCACAAACTGGGGGATACTTACTGGGGTATTGGTCTGGTAGTTTACAGCGTGCAGCGCACAACGCGCCATCACACGAACGTGTAAAGAAGACATGGACGGTTAGTGATGATGGGAGAAGTGGGCAAGACTGATCGTGTGACACTAACACACGCAACTCCACTACTCCATCACTCCACTTTCTCCACTTCCCATGAGAGACGTGGGTTAGGCTCAATGACTTGTATAAATAGGTTCTCCTCCCTATTTCCAAGACATAACAAGACAACAGAAACCAAGTTTTGATACAACCGTATCCAAACACCAGAACTGGTAGCTTACATTCTGCAAGCCAATTCAGCTTTCTGATACAAGTATTACACGGCCAACACCTCCACAATCTCAACACCTTCTTCTCTTCCCTCCCTAAGATCAACCCATCTCCTTCACTTTGTGACCGAAGCAAGTATGGAACGGCCATTTCTTGGTTTAGGCAGGAGTTGTACAGATTGATTTCTTGAATCACAAGCACTCCCGTGCAGTGCATTTGTTTAGGGTTTAGATTCATTTCTCATTCACACACCCCAAATTACCAAAACCGGCAGAAATAGTTTTCACCCATAAACACCTTCTTTTATGAAAAAGCTAGGATGTCTCTGTTTATCAAAAGAGTTTCCCCTCGGAGTACTAAAAACTATTTGTGGAAACTGTTTTTTATAAGTTGGAAAACAAGAAATCAGAAACACAAATCCTTTTGGGTTCTCTTGAAGTTCTTTGATAGACTTATAAAAACAGTTCCTTGGGTGTTTCTCAACACTACAAGATGTAAGAGTTGCTGGAAAGAAACTCTCTCTTGGTTCCATGGTGAGCAGGACAATGTTCATCTCAACACAACTTGTTTGTGTTGAAAGTGCATCCTCACCAAGGAATGCCATGTTACGGTAAAGGAAGCACGAGAACTGGGGCACACAGATTGTGTTCAGTAAGGCTGTAGAATTCGATTGAATTCTTATAAAAAGGCATGTCTATAAACTTGAGCAATATTTGTGTTTTTGCTTGCTTAAGTACTTATTATGATCCATGTACCTTGCTTATCGTTCATTTCTACCTAACTTGATCTGTGTTTAAGGTTCTTATATGTTTAGGTTTGAAAATAGTTGTTCGGGATGTTTGGACTTCATGGTACACATTCCAGGGATGCATACCATCATTTAAAATCAAAATCCAGGGGTTTAAGTTCGCAAACCCAGTCTGCAAACTTTTTTTGTCATGAAAATTCGTTTGCAAACCCGTATGCATACTTGACGTCGATATTCGGTAAACTTGTCTTGGTCGTAACTTCTTCATCCGAACTCGGAATGAAATCATTCTTTTTGAATTCTCTTCCTATTTGAATTATCTTCAAAATGGAGATGAGAATTATTGATTTTGGATGAGTTAAGATTGGTATTTGTCCTGTCTCTTGTTTTTGAGTGTTCTGCTCCATTTCGTCGCACTTGTTCCACTTCTCTTGGACTTGGGCACTTGGATTCTTGGAGTAATACTCTTCTAAGCTAATTTGTAGATTTTACTTGAATGTTGTTGGTGAATCACAAAGAAGGAAGTTCAAGAATGGAAATTAGTACGCATTGCTACGGGATTCTTGAATGTTCACAATCATCCTTTGTGAACTATGGTGCATGGTCGTTCGTGACTTTGTATGTTCTTCTTTGTGAAAATATTTTTATACGCCTTTGGTAGATATTATTGGTGTAAATCCGGGTGGAAAAGATTGATTCTTCCCTTTAAGGACAAATCATCTTATATGTGCATTACGAGTTTGTCTTGATGCCTAGGAAACTTCTTATGAGAATTTATTCTTGTTTTTGAGAAGGATTACTAGAGTTTGAAATATCCATTATTGTGATTACACATAGCTATGTCCAACTTTTTCATCTTCATGTTTTTTAAGTTTATTGGTTTTTAGATTCTAAAAATATTTGGAGGATGATATGATTGCAGTACTAATCTGTTTTGAAGTATTGCAATATTTTTATGGGATATGTATTGTTTGCGTCCGTTAACTTGAATATCCCATATTGTGTCAAAAGTAAAGTCGTTCATAAATTGATATTTGTATTGATGAAAGGACGAATGGACTTTTGACAATCACAAAAATTATGCCTATGCAGTCATGTATTTGATGGAAAATAGGATAAAATCTTTTGTTTGACAAGGATAAAGTCTATTATATCGGTATGATGGAAAATAGAATAGATCCTTGCATGTTATCCACAATATTGATCTTCATTGATACATTTTATTATGTTTTACCGTGAAGGCTCCATTGTGTGTCTTATGTTGAGCACCTTACAACTAAGTCGATTTACCTTGGCTTTGTTGGTTGTTCCATAAGATGCTATATGTCGAGCATTAGGAACTAAATTAATCAACTAGTTTGGTTATTTAGTTAGTACTCCATAAGTTTTCTTTCTTATGTTGAGTACATGTACGGTTAAGGTTGTCATATTCTATGATGAACTTAGTCGGGGTTCCATAAGTTCTTTTATGTTGAGCCCAAAATAATTAAATTGATTACTTCAGTGATTAGTTTGGTTATTTGTATTCCAATTAGGTTAATTATAGGTTCTCTTGTAATTAATCAAGTTGAGTTTTCATATATTCCACAAGTTCTTGTGTTGAGTATATGAATGGCTACACTATCATGTTCTTTGGTTAATGTAGTCATATATTCCGTAAGGTTTTCCTTATATTGAGTATTTGAACGGTTAAGTTAGTCATCTCCGTGTGATTGACTTAGTCGTAGCTCCGTGAGTTTACTTATGTTGAGCACTTTCAATTAAATTGATCACTTTTGTGGTTTTGGTTTAGTTGCGTATTCCAATTGAATTAATCATGGGTTTAATTGTGATTAATTCGGTTGAGCTTTGGATATAGAAAATCATTCCTATGGTTTTTGGTTTCCAATATAAAATCCTTCTTTTCTTTCGAAATTAGGTCGTTCTTGTTGTTCTCTCGGTAATGCCATCAAATGGGGGAGAGTTCTTTTGAACTTGTGCTTAATGGTAATATCATGCGGGGAGTGCGGCTGTGGAATTTTATAGGGGTTATCTTGTATCTTAAAACTCCTTGATGAATGTTGTTAGCTTCGGATATTAGATTGCATCTAAATTAAGTTGGTATGTATTTTTTTTTGGTCATGAAATGTCTCTTGTGGAAATTTCATTATGATCCCATTCTTGTACCTTTGCCAATTTTATTGACAAAAAGGGGGAGAAATATTGTAGTTCACACTACAAATACATATGGTTTTCGGATCATTGTGTAAGGGGGAGTGGTTTCCATGATTGAGATGGAGTATTGACTAAGGGGGAGTGATACATATCACCGTAGTATTATTGTTAAAGTCGTGATACAATTGGAATTTGATGTTATATAATAATGCTATGACAATGTATAATAATGATCGAGAATCTCGATTTCTCTCATTGTTATACCCACGGATCTTCAACAACGATGGTGCTAAACTTACAACCTTTGGGATCATTGGAGTACTTGGAAGGACGAAGATTTCAAGGAACGTTGAAGATTAGACTATGGAATAGGAGCCACTAAAGTTTATCTTTTTTGTATTCCATATGTATTAATAGTTTTGTCACTAAAATTGACAAAGTGGGAGATTGTTAAAGCATAGCTCGGTCAACCTCACATGCGTTGCTATCTCAAGCATGTTTGTCAATGTTAGTGATCAAAACTATAAGTCTTGATTTCTAGCCTACATAGCTAAGTCTCGGACTAGGATAGAAAAGTGTAGTTGAGCTCAAGGACTTCATGGCGATTCATCATACAACGACGAAGATCTATACAAGGAACCGTGGAACTTCATCAACAAAAAGGTATGTGGAGACTTGAACTTATCTATCACTCAAAAGTCTATCTCTTCTATCTCCTACTTCTTATGAGACAAAAGTCGTATGCTATATAGACTAGATCATACACATTTGACATTTCGAGCTGAGCATTAATTGCTTATCTTTTATCTCGAAATCGTGTGTTGGTAAAGCGTTTCGCTTTGATCAAGTTTATCTTCACCTAGTGACAAAAGTCATGAAAAGTTTCAATCACTTTGAGAATTACTCTGACGTGAATCGGTTTGTGAATAACGGCTACATACCGTCCTCTGAGAATGTCTCAAGGATTGAAATGAGAGTTTAGATTACATAACCATGTATTCTTTGAACCGAAGTTTTCGAACTTTGTTGATCAAGCGAAATCGAGAGGATTGTGGAATTGGCTTGCCAAGTCCGCGAACTGTCGGAAGTTCTCGACCGAGAATTTCTGCTGGGATTTTCCAAAACTCGTTTGTGTGTTAAGTCCGCGAACTCAGTCCGCGAACCCAGTCCGCGAACTGGCGGAAGTTCTCATCCCGAGAATTTCTGTTGAGTTTGGAAAACTCAACCAATTAACTTAAGTCCGCGAACTTGTTTGTGAACTTAAGAGGTTATGGTCTAAAGATGTGCTCTGAACATGAAACATTAAATTACTAAGGAATGCTTTATGCAAACCGTGGCTTTAATGTTCATGAGCCGATTCAATCGAATCGAATCATCTTTGTTTCAATTGTGTCTTGTGTAGTTACATAAGATCTCATAGCAATTGAACAACTCTCTAACTAGTTCATTTGAGTCAATTGAACTAGTTATGGTGAAGAAGAACAAGGTTAATATGAAATGCTCATATGGTTAACCTTTTGGGTTACTATGTTGAACCAACATACACGTACACGTTTGGGCATGGTTTTCACGAACCCAGTAAACGTATACCCAAGTGTGTGTGACAAGATAAGTTTTCGATCTAACGGTTGAGAAATATTAGCTTGAATCTAAATCATGTTTTCATCTAACAGTGAATATGAATTACTATATAACTAAGGAAAAAACCTGATTTGAAGGCTATATAAAGGAGACATCTAGCATTGTGCAAAACTAATCCCCACACGTCTGTGTGCTACTAGTGCTCCCTCTAGAGTCGATCTCCATTAACCTTTGATTTTCTTCTGTAAAATCAGGTTAACGACGTAAAGACTTCATTGGGATTTTGAAGTCGGACCGATACTATTTTATCCTAGTTGTATGATCTGATCTTGCATCTTCTATCGTTCGAGTACAATCGATTGATTGGCTTGAGATCGTGAGAGTTCTCCGATAGGCAAGATAAAGAAGTCACAAACATCTTCGTCTCACTGTTTGTGATTCCTCGACAATCCGCTTGTGTATTCAGGAAGGATTCTAGAGAGGTGATTGATTAATCTAGGCTGTTCTTCGGGAATATAAGACCGGATTATCAATTGGTTCATGTTACCTTGATTTTATATCTAAAGACGGAACAAAACCTTGGGTTTATCTGTGGGAGACAGATTTATCCTCTTATAGACTTTTTTGTGTGATACAGATCTGTTTATTATCAAGTCTATGATTTTGGATTACAGCAACTCTTGGTTGTGGGTGAGATCATCTAAGGGAATCAAGTGCGCAGTATCCTGCTGGGATCAGAGGCGTAGGAGTACAATTGTACCTTGGATCGGTGGGAGACTGATTTGGGTTCAACTATAGTCCAATCCGAAGTTAGTTTGTAATAGGCTAGTGTTTGTAGAGGCTTAATAAAGTGTGTATTCAGTCTGGACTAGATCCCGGGGTTTTTCTGCATTTGCGGTTTCCTCGTTAACAAAATTTCTGGTGTCTGTGTTATTTCTTTTCCGCATTATATTTTATATAATGGAAATAATACAGGTTGTGCGTTCGTGATCATCAATTGGAAATCCAACCTTTGGTTGTTGATTGATCCTTGGACATTGATATTTGGTACCGTCCAAGTATTCCTTGTGTTTGATTAGGACTCGCTGATTTCTATTAGCTTGAGTAATATCAAAAAACAAGAGAGAGATATTAACTCCTTGAGATACTTTTATCTAGATTGAGTCTGACTATCTAGTTGATTCTCTAGCAAAGTATTTCGGAGTTAGTCCATACATATTGTTAAGCGAAATATTGGGTGGTGTTGTTAGACCCCCGCTTTTTCACTCTCATATCAACCTTATTCTTCTTCACCATAACTAGTTAAAATGACTCAAATGAACTAGTTAGAGAGTTGTTCAATTGCAAGGAAATCTTATGTAACTACACAAGACACAATTGAAGCAAAATCGGTTTGCTTCACTCGAATCGGTTCATGAACTTTATAGTCACGGTTTGCAAAAGAATTCCTTAGTTTATTTAAACATTAGTTCAAGAACAACCGACTTTAGATATAACATGCTCAAGTTCGCGGACTGGGTTCGCGGACTTAAGCTCATGGAAGGAGTACACAAACTCCAGCAGAAAATCTCGGGCCGAGAAGTTCCGCAAGTTCGTTGACTGAGTTCGCGGACTTGGCTCACGCCACTTCCATTTCTCTTGATCAACAAAGTTCGCAAACTTTGGTTCAAGGAATAAATACTTATGCATATATGTGTTTCCACAACAATGCTTATATCCTACTAATTGTTATGTAATCTAAACTCTCATTTCAATCATTGAAACATTCTCAGAGAACGTTATATAGCCGTTATTCACAGACCATTTTTCGTCAGAGCAATTTTCAAAGTGATTGAAACATAACATGACTTTCGTCACTTGGTAAAGATGAATTCGGCTAAACCAAAAGCTTACCAACACAAATTTTGAGAAATAGATAGGCGAGATAAACTCGGCTCGAAATAGCAAATGTGCATAATGAAAGTCTATATATCAAAACGACTTTTGTCTCAAGATTAGGAGATAGAGTAAATAGACTTTTGAGTGACAGATAAGTTCAAGTCTCCACATATCTTTTAGTCGATGAAGATCCACCAGTTCCTTGAGTAGTCCTTCGTCTTGTATGATGATTTCCATGGAGTCTTGAGCTCAACTACACTTTCTATCCTAATCCAAGACCTTAGCTCTAATAGGCTAGTAATCAAGACTCATAGTTTTGATCATTAATATTGACAAACATGCTTGAGATAGCAACGCATGCGAGTTCGACCGAGCAATGCTCCAACAGTTCTCCGTAAGATTGAGAGCATTAACGTCTTCAGGACTTTGGCAATAATGATGCACGAATGAGCACCCAAATGCACGAATGAGCATTCAAAAATATGGACAAATGAGGAATCCTACACGGAATAAGAGAGAGAAAATATTATTAAAATAATAATGTGGCGCATATGGGACCGGGACCCACCGGCCGGCCAGTCATGCCGGCATGGCCGGTCCCCACGCCCTTTTCCTTTATTTTAATTATGCTATTATTTTCATGAACTCATGAAAACTCCTTTATTCTAGCAATTTTCCTTGTTTGAGCAAAACTCATGGTTTCTCCATATTTTCACGGTTTCATGAAAAATAATAAAAATAGGGAAAGTTGTTGCGGGACCGTGCAACCTAATCGGGCGGCCATGCCGTAGCCGTGGCCGGTCCCACACCTTACAATCCCTAGTATTTCATAATTATTATTTCCCTCATCTCATGAAACTCCTCCGTTCGAGCAAAATATCATGATTTCTTCATATTTTCTCAAATATTGTTCAAACCATGAAAAAGCCAAAAACCTAGATGGTCACATGACCGACTAGGCTACTCACGCCAAATATTAAAATATCATTATTCTAATATTTTCCAAATTTTGATCAAACGAGCAAAATTTCTACTTGTTCATTCGAGCAAACTCAAGAATTTCAGTCAAAGATCGAAGTCTTCTGAAAATTCAAAATATTGCTCAAACGCACATCAGAAAATACCGAATCTCTCAAGACTGAGACACGGACATTATGGTGACACGGGCATGCTTCCTTGACCTATCAAGTCCGGCCCTAAGGATTGTAAGGAGTCGGTACCACACATTCTTATAATTTTGACATAATTTGCTCAATTGCTCATATTGGGTCCAAACTCTTTCCAACCAACTTGGAATTTGCTCAAACGACCATCCGTTGGTCCCACGACCACCAAGGGCCGGTTTTATGCCCTCTTGGTCGGTCCCTCACTTTTCCATAATTAGGTTTTATCACCTAATGCTCAATCGAGCACTATTTCAATGAATGATGAAACCGGCATTTAATCATCATTCTTTCACCAAATGGCCAACTAAGGACCTGGTGCACGCTCACTCGAGCACTTGGGCGCCATATGGACTCCCTCATTCCATGTGGTCGGTCCCTCCCTCACTCATGATTTATTTTCAATAATTCATCAATTGATCAAAAATTAGGATTTTTTGAACAAACGCTCCACAAAATCGTCATTCTGAGCAAGTTCAAACACTAATAAATTTATGTTGATCCAGCAATCAACATCTGAATTAATTATATAATGTTCGGTAGTCTACCAATATTTTAATTAATATTTTATTGGGTCACGTTACCGATAAATAATCTGTCCAATTGAGCAATACTTGCTCAGTTGCTCGAATATTTAATCCAACTATCAATATTCAGTAATTCGTCGATTCGAGCAATACTTGCTCAGTTGCTCGAATTTAACAGTATTTTTTCGGACGAGCAATATCAACATAAGAACACATATGTTCAATCCATGAATCACTAAGCATTCGCCACTCATGCTCAATTCAACAAAACTTAGACTCACTGTCTAATTAGTTAACAACTGACTAATTAACACACGTCTGTCATGCAGACTCCACGATTCGTGAGACATCAATCATGTCACATGGGGGGATATCAATTAGGGTTTTGGTCTGGCGGCCTACGACACGTGGATTCATCCACGATGAGAAATGCGAGTAATTCGTGCAAGCGGTTGAAGGAGTTAGCAAAGTAGTGGGTGGACGGTTAACCAAGTCTCTGCACGACCTGGAACTGGTTTCACCACGATTTCCACTTCCCCACTCTTTCACTCAAGAAATCTCCACACTTATGGGGATCAAGGTGTTTACTATTCTAACAATATAAATAAGTCTCTGAATCCATGATTGAGGGGACAACATTCATCTACACAGAATTTCTCGAGCAATTACTCTCAAGAATTCGTCAATCTCCCAGAACTTATTCGAACTCATCAGTTCACAGAAATTACAGAAACCTTCAACACATCCACAATCCTTGATCATCATTGATCCCACACAGTTCTCAGCTTCCCTCCTACAGATCAACTTATCTCTCTCTTTGCGACCGAATTGACTCTGGAACGTCCATTGACTTGGTTTAGACCGGAGTCCTATAGATTGATCTCTCGAATCTAAGCACTCCCTTTGCATTGCATCTGTGTGAGGTTGAACAGTTTGCTCGGTTGAGGAGTCTCGACAACACGCTACCGTTTTTCCCCATCTACAACCGTCGGAGTTTTTCTTTACAACAAGTATCTCAACAACGTCATATGCACCAATATCCTTAGGAACGGTCGCATTCCCTACTGCCACAACGGGAGCATCATAACCATTAACTACATAAACCCATGATTGAAGATATTGTGCTTGAAGAAAGGCACGCATAGCAATTTTCCACCATAAGTAATTTGAGCCATCGAAGACTGGTGGTACTTTTATAGAGATAACACCTCTGTCCATATCAGATCGCTACAAACACAGACTTGTAAGGTCTTTAATGTATTTGTCTGCTCTGATACCAATTGAAAATACGGGGGTCTAACAACCACACCCAACAATTCGTTTGGCAATCTGAGAGGACTTACTCCAATACACTTTCTAGAGAATCAACTAGACAGTCAGACTCAATCTAGAATAAAGTATATCAAAGAGTTTAATATCTCTAACTCTTAATTCAATCCGCAATCAGCAAATAGAAATTTGCGAGCCCGATTGAATATAAGAGGAATTACTTGAACGGTACCAAAGACCAATGTTCAAGTATCAATCAATGTAAATCAACAACCAAAGATTGGATATTCTAATTGATTGATCTTAACACACAACCTGTGATATTTCAATTATATAACAAAATATAATGCGGAAAAGAAATAACACAGACACCAGAATTTTGTTAACGAGGAAACCGCAAATGCAGAAAAACCCTTGGACCTAGTCCAGATTGAACACCACACTGTATTAAGCCGCTATAGACATTAGCCTACTACCAATTAACTTCAGACTGGACTGTAGTTGAACCCTAATCAATCTCACACTGATGCAAGGTACAGTTGCGCCCATTGCGTCTCTGATCCCAGCAGGATACTATGCACTTAATTCCCTTAGATGATCTCACCCACAACTAAGAGTTGCTACGACCCAAAGTCGAAGACTTAATAAACAAATCTGTCTCACACAGAAAAGTATATAGGATTGAATAAATATGTCTCCCACAGAAATACCCAAGAGTTTTTGTTTCATCTTTTGATAAATCAAGGTGAACAAGAACCAATTGATAAACCAGACTTATATTCCCGAAGAACATCCTAGTATTATCAATCACCTCACAATAAACTTAATCGACTAGCGAAACAAGTTATTGTGGAATCACAAACGATGAGACGAAGGTGTTTGTGATTACTTTTATATCTTGCCTATCAGAGATATAAATCTCAATCCAATTTTACAAGTGCACTCAATCACGATAGAAACAACAAGATCAGATCACGCAACTACAAAGAGAATAGATGGGTCTGGCTTCAATATCTCAATGAAGGCTTCAAGTCGTTAACTTACAGAGTCTCGAGAAGAAACCTAAGGTTAAAGGAGAATCGACTCTAGTTATGCAACTAGTAACACACAAGAGGTGTGTGGATTAGGTTTCCCAGTTGCTAGAGTTCTCCTTTATATAGTTTTCAAATCAGTGTTTGCAATCCAAGTTACTTTGGTAACAAAGCATTCAATAATCACCCTTAGATGAAAAACCTTATTCAACCAAGATAATATCTTTCAACCGTTAGATCGAACTTAGCTTGTTACACACAAATGAAATGTACCCGCATTTAAGTTTATGTAACCGTACCCAGACGTGTACACCATGTTGGTTCACAAGTAGTTAACCAAGGTTAGCCATATGATTACTCTCATATCAACCTTATTCACCTGAACCATAACTAGTTCAAATGACTCAAATGAAACTAGTTAAAGAGTTGTTCAATTTCTATATTCTCATGGATTTATACAAGAACACAATTGAAGCAAAATCGGTTTGATTCACTCGAATCAATATATGAACATTATAACCACGGTTTGCAAAGATTGCATTCCTTATTGATAAACGTTTTAGGTTCATGTACAACCGATCTTAGAAAGTAACCACTTAAGTATGCGTACGGGTATGCGTACTTAAGTAACCAGATTTGAGTTTGCTTTAGTTTTCAAACTCAGCAGAAATTCACGGACGTGAACTTTCCGCCAGTATGCGTACGGGTACGCCTACTTTAGGTAACCGGATGAGTTTGGTTTTGTTTTTCAAACTAAGCAGAAATTCACGGACGTGAACTTCCTCCAGTATGCGTACGGGTACGCATACTTACCCAGTCTCCTACAACCTTTTTGTATATACACAAGTATGCATACTTTAGGCTCCCGGTTTTGGACTTATACACTAATGTGTGAACACACTATGCTTATATCCAAAGATGGTTACAAGATTCTAAACTCTTTATTTCAATCACTGAAACATTCTTCTATAATGACAATAGCCGTTTTCACACACTATTAGCATCAAAGCAATTTTTAAGATATTGAAATAATCATTATCGAAACATTCCCAGTCATACACCAAAGGATTATATCACACAAACCATGTAAGATGTTACTCGGCAATTTTCTCATGATATAAGATGAACTTGGTCGAAGCGAAAGCTTACCAACACATATTTTGAGAAATATGTAAGCGAGATATACTCAGCTCGAAATCTCAAATGTGTATAGAGAAAACTATATAGTAACACGACTTATGTCTCAATATAGGATATAGAGTAGAAATAGACTTTTCAAGTGATAGATGAGGTTAAGTCGCCACATACCTTTTGTCTATGAAGTTCCACAAGCTCTCCTTAGTAGTTCTTCGTCTTCAAGTGATAAGCGTTGTGAAGTCTAAGCTCAACTACACAAACTATGTCCTAGTCCGAGACATCTATAAATAGGCTATAAATCAAGACTTATAGTTTTGATCACTAACATTGACAAACATGCTTGAGATAGCAACGCATGCGAGTTCGACCGAGCAGTGCTCTAACAAAAAGCACTTTGATTTTTTTTTTTACCAAACAACAATTTCAAAAATTATTGACATATATAGGTTTTGAAAGTGCTTTTGGAAAAATAAAAGCATTACCAAACCCAACCTAAGAAAAGCGAAACTCAAAAATACAAAAAGAGATCCCACTCCCCACGTGTTTATATAAACCCTTAAAAAACTCAAATTAGTATTTCTAAATCATCCTTAATAAAGAATGCGAAATTGGGGGATAAAAAAACAATTGGGGGATATAAGAAAAGGACAAAAACTGGATCCAGATATAAATTCGGGGTCACCCCTTATCTAAGTATTTTACGTATTACCTAATCTACCCCTCACTAATCAGGATTAGTGATTAATAATAATTAGTAAAATCATAAGATTTTTGATAAATGATTAGTGTGTGTTTTATTTGAATTTGGGTGAGTGAGGTGAGAGTAGAAGGAGGGAAATATATTTTTGAGTGGATTTTTTTTTGTGAAAATGGAAGATGATTGTGAGGAGAGAATTGCAGCTGCTGAATCTTTAGCTCAACTACAACAAGGAGCATATCTTGAAACTTCAGCTAACGACAACAACTCTCAATTGAAACTCTTTGTTGAGCCAACACCCTTGAATGATGATTTTGACGAGTATGGAGAGTTTTTCGAAGAAGCTACACAAGAAAGTAAACTTGCACGACATGCAAGCATCCCCAATACACAGGTAAAGCTTCTAGGAGGTTGAAAAATCGATTTTTTTCTTTAAACCCGTCATTTTTTCAACTGTAAAACCTCGATGCCGGCATGGAAATGGTATGAATACCATGCCGGAAGACACATTACCAGCATGGTATTCATACTACGACTATGCCGGTAGAGCGATATCCCCCATTTTGAATATTGATCCGGCATAGTATTCTACCAAAAAACTATGCCGGTACGCAGTTAACTTTTTTACCTACCAAGGAATATACTGCGGAATAATCAACCGGCATGGTTTCATTGATAGGTTACCATGCCGGAACTGCATGAAAAACATACAGGAAATATTTCCATCTAAAACCAAATACCGGCATGGGAAATTTGCAAACGAGTAGATTATGTCGAATTAATCATAAAGATACTTACGAGTTGTTGAGGGGACAATGTATTGCGGGTAGCGTGATTGATCCGGTGTTTCGTTTTTAGATACTCAACCACCGGCATTTAGGATGATGTCGTGTCGTTCCTCGATTTGTTTGGCAGTTCTTCCTTTCGGTTTACCGTAATCGTGAATAAATTTGTTAAAAATCTTCAACCACATGGAATCCCGCGTGCTGTTATCTATAGTTGAAGGACGAGTTTCGGTGTACCATGCTTGGGTGATTGCTAAATCTTCCTCCGAGTCGAACGATGTCATTTGTTGTATATGGGATTAGGTACTATACTAAGCTATTTATAAATAATTATTCTAGGGTTTAGGGTTTCTAAGTTAAGAGGCTCAAGGAGATATATAAGAACACACGAGTTTTGGACTTTTGGTTCGAAGTATTAGCTCACTTTATATAGAGAAAAACCTCAACGACTATTTTTTTTTAAATCACCAAAACCGGCATTGAAGTAATTGTGACATAAGATGCCGGCACCAAGTACCGGTACAGTTTTACCATAAGCTAATCATGCCGGTACAAGATAATTTCTTCACAGAGATTGGGCCAAATATGCAACCATTACCGGCATGGTTTTACAACAATATTCAATGCCGTTACAGGGAACCGGCATTGGATCTATAATAGCGACTATGCCGGCGTTTGTGAAATTCAAAAAAAAACGGCTAGTTTTTTGAAAAATAAGACCGTTGGTGATTCATTTCTATATAATACCCCCCATTCCTTGGGAAAAATCTATACAAACCACCAACCAAATAAAAAAAATCTTTATCTCAAGGAAACAAGCACGGTTAAAGCTTCACAAGGGATGGGAGATTCATCATCTAGCTCTATTTGCAAAGTAAGTAGATTAAAAATTACTAATAATATAATCTTCACTACTATGATGCATAACTAATATAATCTTCTCTTACAGAGTCATCATTGCAAGTGTCAAATTGGCAAGTCACCTTCTCATCTAGCCATGGACTGTCCTTTTATTTATTCAAAGTGTAGAAGTTGTGATGGGACACGCCGGTTTGGGATTGCAAAAACTGATGATGCTGAAAATGGAAGAATGTTTCTAAGGTGTTTGAATCACCCAAAGTCCGATGAGTTTCAATGGTTTGACAAAGCTGTTGAACTTGCAGAGTCAAGAGAAAACCACAAGGGCCAATGCAAGCCTATCGATGGGTCTGATGGGTGTTATATGAAGGGAAAGGAATATGTTGAAAGAGAAGAAGAACCAATGAAGATGATCCTTGACATCCCCATCCCGGAAGATGTTTCGAACAAATTAGGGAAACGCTCAAAGGTTCCGCAATTGTTGAAACGGGATGGAAATAGATAATCTTTAACCAAATGTAATCCATTCTATGTTTTTTTAGCATGTTTTAATTTAAAGTTTCAAATCCAATGTAATAGACTACTTAGGAATGAAATAAAAGAGCATTTGAAATGGATTTATACTCAAAACTAGCAGAGTGCCGGCATAGAAGCAACCAAGCTTACAGTGCCGGTTTTCTGTCAACTATGAAAATTTGGAAAAAATCATAAAACCGGCATAGATTTTAGAAAAACGACTATGCCGGTACCTTCCAATTTCTACACAGGAACATGAAATTTTTAATCTTCTAGTTCCGGTATGGTTTTATAAAATATTTCATTGCCGGTACCAGGAACCGGCAATGAACTGTAATTTCCGTGCATGCCGGAACCAGTACCGACGTTGTTGAACCTAAGATTTTCCATGCTGGCAGCAATCGTAAATAAATCTTGCAAAAATAACATTTCACTAGAAATATAAACATGTTCAACATAGAGCAATCACTAGAAATCTAAACATGTTCAACATAAACCAAACAACTGGATTCTGCTTAAATGTTCTTAATCCAGGTAATATAAACTAAAAGCAAACCAAAAAACTAAAGAGTTAACCATGAGGTACAAACGAAAACAAGTTCGGAATTATTCAAGACGTAACAACCACCATCCAGAAAAAGAAACACAACTAAATAGTTAATCACTTGGTCTTTTGCTTCTTTTGTGCCGGTTTCTTCTTAATTTCCCCGAACAAATCTCTTGCACTAGGGTCGGTTTCTTCAATTTTATCAAGCTTCTCCACGACGTCCTTCACTTCTTCATTGGATAGCCCCTCTCCTTCATCGTACTTGCAACATAAATGCTTCCTCAACTTGCGAAGCCGACGCCGCTAGTTTCATACATACAACACATAATTAGTATATATATGCTAATATAAGATTATATGTACATTAAATGACTAAGTAATTAACAATACTTACTAGCAATCCAACGGTCTTATTAAGTTGAGCGATCGTAGGTGGTGCCTGTGCGGGAGTTGGAACGGGAGGGTGTTTCTGGGGTGGAACTTGGACGTCATCCGGGCAGACGACAAAAGGATGTGACCATTGCAGGTAATCTTCCATGTAGTCGGCATGAACCTCATCACCGTTTTCCGCAAGCTCCCACTTATCCCACTGACTAATATCTACCAAACGACGTGGTTCCCTATCCCTCCAATCTGTTGGATCCGGTTTTGGATCATACTCTACATGCAACCGATTCGGAGTTGAAAAGTACCGAGAAATGTCAAGAACAAAACATTGAAAATACTCCGTCTCAAAATGTGATAATTGCTTATATCCAAGTTGGCACATCACACGTGTAGGATTGGCCATAACGTATCCTTTTGGGTGGAACAACGACCCATGGTAGAATGCAACGTTACCAAACCTCAAAACTTGGTGGTTTCCTCTAACCTCCTTGTAAGGGTCGAACACAACATCTTTGGTACTCATCGCGTCCAAAGCCAATCTCATATCGATCAGTCGACCTATGTTACCGGGCTTCGGAGTATTGTTGAACTCGCATCTCTTAGATATAGGCGTATCGGGTTCGGGAAGGTCTTTGATCTTCAAGGAGGTCCAATCCTTGAACAAGGTTGGGAAGTGTTCATAAGCCCACACCTATTCCAATGTGAAGCAATAAGTTTTGTTTCTAAGTTCACGATAAGGGTACATGTGAACAATATACATAATAACATAAGTTTAAAAATAAAATTACATGCAGCAGAGTGAAATTCCCGACAAATTGTTTGGTTTTAGCCTTAGAGGCCCTTCTCATATCCGTCATCAAATGTGCCATTACCGCGGTGCCCCAGAAACACCCATAGACATATTCCAACGGATCCAAGTACTGAAGGTAGTCCGGACTAACCCTGTTGCCATTAGTGTCAGGGAATACCCTAGTGCCCAGGATGTATAACAGGTATGCAGCGGCAGTATAACGAATTTGTTTAGGGTCCCATCCATCCTCCAAACTTCTTTGCTTTTTGTTTTCAAACTTCTTCTTAAGCAGCGTCAACTTGATTGTCTTTGTCTTACCAGACGTGGATTCATAAAAGCTCTCCACAGAAGTTTTGTAGTCCCAACCAAATAGCTTGTTAGTCAGAGCGTGCAACTTCGACCATTCTAGGTCCAGAGACTCAACTCCTTCTGCAATTGATTTGCCGATAACACTCCAGCCTAGAATGTTCTGAGCATCTTCAGGGATGAAGGTCATCTCCCCAAAAGGGAAGTGCATGGTATCGGTTTCACCATGATACCTTTCGACGAAGCAATTGACAGTCACGGAATCAGGCTTCACATAATTTTCAACCAAATCATATAGACCAGAATCCATTACTATTTGTTGGACCTCTTCACATTCCTCGAACAATTTCCAACAATCCGCGGCTTGGTTTCGGCAAACACGCACAACCTTCTTATGATCCTATAATTAGGAGACAATACAATTAAGATATTTACATAAATACATAATAATACATATGCACAAGATAAAAAATGCTTACATAGGTTTGATAGATAGTATGAGCCCACGAGTGCTTCTATCCAAATAGTGTTTTCGGTTCCGGAGCTTCACCCCAAATTCTACCACGTTCAAGGTCAGGTATCATGTCATTAATATTAGGAAGGTGGGAACCTTTAACTTTCACTTTGCCATTGCCCTTCTTGACATTGCCTTGTGTTAGTTGTTGACTTGTCCCACCAATTTCGCTTTAGCTTGCTAATTGACTTGGAGGAACCACATTATCTTCATCCTCACTTTCCTCTTCATTTTTCTCATCTTGATCATCGTGCTCACGGATTACAACTCGACTACGGTCACCACCACTCTCCCAAATTATCCCTCTTGTCTCAGCCCCCAAACGCTTTTTGCGACCTTCATCTTTCCCTCGAGGAGGGAGAGATTGAGGAGTATCAAGACCGTCCTTCCCTCTTCTCTTAGTGACCGCATCTTTAGTTTTTCTTTTGTTAGCTTCCTTGGCTTTTGACCTATATCATAAGCACACGAAATGAATGTGAGACAACTCACTTTCAATTTTTGCACCGGCATTGACTTACTTAAACTAACCACGCCGGTTAAATGTTCCGGCAGTGAACATTGACTATTGAGAATGCCGGTAGTCATATGTAATTCTCCTGGATACCAAAAGACTACTACCGGCAGTCTCGAAATAAATCAATTCCATGACGTAACTTTGTACCGGCAAACAAATCTATTCCTGTATGTTTTAAGTCCACTACCGGCATGCTCGAATTATTACAAAAGAATGCCGGTACCCAAAACCCGCATATAATGCAACTCAAAATCTATGCCGGTACTGGTGACAAATTCATAAACTCTCCTGTATGTTTTAAGTCCACTACCGGCATACACGAATTATTATTAAAGACTGCCGGTACTAAAAACCGGCATAGACTTCGACCCAAATTCTATGCCGGTAAGGAAAATACAGTTTCAGGTGAATCTGGGGTTGGAAACGGCATTGCATTCATCCAAGATTGAATGCCGGAACACAAAACCGGCACTGTATTCATACATATTTCAGTGCTGATACTTACTGAAACTCAACTGTTTCAGTTAAGGTTCGCGATTAATCGACGAAGAACGGCTGAAGAACGATGAAGATTTTTTTTTTCGAAAATCCTAAACCTAATGAGTGCCGGAAGTGAATCGAGAATGGGGGGTATGTATTTGGTTTTTAGATTTTAAGTTTTAGTATAAAGGGTATTATAGTCATTTCATAATGTTTTTTAATTAACCAAAGGGTATTTTAGTATTTTCATACCCAAAAATCACCCCTTAGCACACACCATGGGTTGGGGGAAGTAATCAATATCCCCCGATTACTTTTTTTTTATCCCCAATTGCGCGTTCTTAATAAATTTATTATTTAGGGGGTTGATATTAGACTTACAATTTATTTTAGGGGGGATGTATTAGAATTTTCCCCAACAACTAAGGGATTTGACGACAACTAATGAAGATATTCAAAATTTCAGGGGAGGCGGGAGCCACCCCTGATGTATACACAGCTCCGTCCCTGAAAATAAGAGCCTTTGTTGACAACTCAAAGATATCTTTTACCAAAGATTGAATAGAGTGGTTACCAAACAGTTTTATTCCTTTACTGTGTGGGATACGATCTAAAAGATTGGTGGTTCACGTGCGTGACTTTAGAAGTCGAAGACGCAGGGATACTGAGGAAACTAAGTATTTAGGGGTAGTCTACTTGGTCCCAACTATACGAAGTTGGCATTGGGTTTTGTATAGTAGCTTAATTATGAGAGTATTCAAAACTGGACTAGGTCCCGAGGTTTTTCTACATTTGCGATTTCCTCGGTAACAAAATCTTGCTGTGTCATTTATTTTATTTCCCGCAATTATAATTTGGTTATTATAATTTAAAGTAAATATACTTGTACGTTAATTCCTTGTCACTTGATATTGATCCTATAGTGTTTCAGTTTAATACCGTACCTATTATCAAGTGAACAATTTGTTGTTGTATTGTGTCGATCTCGTATCCATAGACAATCACACAGAGTGTATACCATAGTTGTTGTATTGTCTCGACTTTGTCCGTAGACGATCACACTTGGTACCAGACTTATATGTTGATATTTAAAGGATTGTGGTGTATTTGGGTATACTTGTCTTTTTACTTTTCCATCCCGCAAGTTTGTTGACAATTTTTTCCTCCAAAAAGTCGAAAGATTTTACTTTATAAGCAGACTTTAAAGTTGAAAATCCAAGTATTTATCATTACTCTTCATTTGACTAACTCCCAATTTATCAGCTACTTCTTTTCTTTTCTCGGCTTTGACTCATTTTCTAAAGAGTGTCAAACAAAATTTCTTGCGGACTTCTGATGGTTCTATCATAGAGAGTGCCAAAAAAGAATAAATCGTCAACAAACATAAGGTGAGAGATGGATGAGGCCCACCTACACCTACTGACTTTATACATGTTGTATATACAGGGGGTGTGATTCGTATGAGTTTCCTTGGGAGGTACCAATTTCATTTAAGATAAAGAAAGTTTTTTGGTCTTCTATAAGATTTGGTATCCTCCCAGTAAACTGGTACCCCTATTAACAGCCATGGAATTGAACTAGACTTATGGTTTAGTGAATCTGCGCCAAATAATTAACAATGAAACTGTTAGATCACCGACGAATCTCTTCGTATGATAGATCATGTTTCTTTATTCCAACTGGGGCGAAATGGTAAAATTATTCTGTCTAAATGTTTGGATTGTTCAAAGTTGAAACCTCCACCTAACATTATTTTAATATTTACATCGCGGACCTTACCATTGCATTTTTCTGATTTTTCTTTGCTTTGTCTGGTGGCATTGTGGTGGTTCTGCTCTTGTCTTACGTAAAAGGGTTATCTTGTTTTTAACAAGAGTACTTAGAAATTGTTTCAATGACAAATCAGAATTAAGAGGGGCACAGAAAAAAAAAACAACAACTTATATGTCATTTATTTATATTTCTTTTTTGAATGCGTCTCTTGCATATATTTTTAGTTTCATTCTGAGTAGCTCAGCACTCTTTTGGTCTCACCTTCTACGGCTCCACCAACATATGAACAATATCAACATCATTTCTCGTTGCTCTCTCTTCATACCAACAACACCATACCCATTTCAGAACGACCATAGCCAGCACTAATACTCAATACTACAAACTTCTATCAGTAATTGGACCTGCAATCACTATTCATATCATTTCCAATCCCATAAACAACTTAGAAAATTTGTATCACCATTACAGTACTACCATTACATTCATTTATATTACCATCTCCATTTCTTTTCATTTAGTTCATATTTCTCTCCTGTAACTCAGTCCCTAAGTTGCCTTTATGTCTCTATCATATACCCATCATATGCATCTCATTTTGAGATCACTAACAACCACTACACACTTATAACATCAACCTAATCCATTTAAATTAACTCAACATCCATCTCAATTATCACATGTACCTACTCAACCAAATCCCCTTTCCAATTTCTGTAACAGTTTAATCACAACTCAGAACCATAATTTCCAATTTTGGTAAAGGCATGAGAAACCTTACTTCTCAATGAAATCAAAATTAAACTTCATGCAAACTTATTTATTTCATACTCAATTAAAACCCAATTAAAATTAACACATATACTTCTCAGTATAATGCATATAAATAAAGTTGTTTAGACACATATTTAATTTGTGGCTTAGTCATGCACATAACTATAAAATTTAATAACATGAATATTAAATAGATATATCGATGGATTTTACACATCCTAATCACTATAGTTGAACAATATATTTTTGTGTAATATCCAAATAAAAATATATATTTGGATATTCTCTCATTTTTAATCGGTATCATAACATGTAAATAAACAAATAAAACAATGCAAAATGAGTGTCCTAGCTCCTAATTTCATCTATATGAAATAACTATATTTATATATGAAAACTACATTCATACCTATATGGAATAAAAATCATTGTAGCCTAACATAAAATCCAATACAACGTTAGATCCGGGTAAATATTTAGTCTTATCATAACAAATTTTATAAATTATAATAAGGGTTATTTTGTTTTTGGTACTCATATTTTGTCCAATTTTTGATCTTGGTGTTTGGTACTTGAAAAATACGTTGACCCGCATTGGCCAGGTTAAATTTTGACTTCCGTCTAGTAATTACTAAAAATAAATAATTAAGTCTAATTAGTTAACACTGTTGACCGCACTGTCAGCCGCCCAATTTACAGTCCAACTAAATGAACTCAAGAACCCTAATTTAAATGTTACCGATCCAAGAATCAAATGCTTGGAAATAAAATGGTTCGGATCTACATATCCTTATGATGCACCAGCAAAAAAGAAAGGCAGAAGCCTTCACAATTAGCACTTCTTTGAGTTGTATTACATCACCAGTACTACAACCATCGTCAAAACTATATTCTCACGACTACCAATACTGCAACCATCGTCAATACTTCAACCAGCCACCACTCCCTTAAATGATTCATCATGCACTTCCAAATTAGACCCCTTAATTTCAGAAATAAATAAAAACCTTAATTTTTAGAAATTATTAATCTAATTTCAGACTCAATTAGCTTGCGAGAAATCAAATTGAGCAAACTTACCAAATTCCTCCCTTATTTATATCGTATCAACTACAATAGCTCCGTCCCTGGAACATCATCAATTTATCCCTAATCTTCCATTCATCAATCAGTAATTAACCCTTCCCTTTTTTTTTCTCATTCTTCTGTTCATCAATCCATAACAAACCCTTCAAAATGATACACCCAGATGTTAAATTTTATTTAGTATATGTATTTGTATCAAAGATTCAATGTTTTGTTCTTCTTGATATCAAAATTCTTCACAGAGAAAAACAAAGAGAGACAAAATCAAAACACGCAATCTGCTGGTGGTGGGAGGAGATGTACTGCTGATGAAGGAGATAAGAGATATAAGAAATAGTTTTGTAATCTTAGTCGTTGAAATTTTAGATGGGATAATTGGACTTTAGTACTCAGGTTTCGCCCAACTCTAGGCTTTGGTCTAACATTTGTCCAATGTCAGGGCTTGGTACCTGGACTGGACGTTGACCGACGTTGACAGTCTATGACCTGACTGTCATTAATTTTGTAAAATAAAAAAATTCAAAAATCCTGAGTTTACAAGTCTACCCCCGGAGTGGGTCTAAAATTCGGGAAAAAACACATTTAGGCTACGGCTCGAATGTAAACATCACCGCCTTTCGATCCAATTCAGGCAAACAATCTCCTTCAGCAGCAACATTCAACCAGTAACTTCATCTTCCAAATCCCTTCTACCCAGAGATGAAGAATTGCACAAACCCCTATTTCTTTCGCATATGTATCTTCCAACCAGTAACTTCATCTTCCAACACCAGTTCCAGAAACATAGAACCAACACAACAACCTGAAATCTTCTCCGCAACACCATCAGACTCAATTTCAGTTCAATGTCCTTCAGCTCTGCCATAAAAACACCACTTGGTTCTTTCTTGACAATAATATTTATTTTCATCTTCACAACCCCTGTCCTAGCATACATCTAAATATGCACTTCATATTCTTCTCTGCATCAAGAATACTGAACTCGTCCTGCTCCCTTACTGCAATCGGCCATTAAATCAACTATCATCTTTGATTGAACCACAATCCTTCAAATCCATCAAAATCTTAACCCCGAATCAACCAGTAACTTCATCTTCCAAACCCCTATTTCTTTCACATCTGTTTCTCCTTTACGAACCAGCATCATCTCTTTCCCCCTTAATTCCGCACACATCTTTGTCTGCATCAAGCACCACCAGAACTCAATTCATCACTTTTCCCTGCAAACCCAAATTCTCAACAATAACAAAACCCTTGTTTTCCGAGTCAAACAAAACCCTAATTTACCAATTAATCAAACCCCCAATTTCACTGAATGGAAACCCCAATTTCTGAATGAAACAAACCCCCAATTTCTGAATCAAACAAAACCCTAATTTTTCGAATTCAAATCAAACACCCAATTTGCTGAATCAATTCGAAACCCCAGTATATCTAAATTAAAACCCAAGTTTGAACGAATCAAAACCCAATTGTTAGTAGTTTTTTTCAAACTAGTGGTGATGATTACGGCGGAGAGGTGTTAGAGCGGTGGTGGTGGGTATGACGATGCTAAAGAAGAAAAAGAGACAGAAACTAATGGTGGTGGTCGTGGTCATGCTTTGCATAAGGATGAGAAGATAGTTTTATTAGGGTAGAAGGTTATAATAGTAAATTTCATCTTTAAATATCATTTAATTTAATTATAATTACTGTTTTTAATTTATTTAATTATTTGTAAACTTAAGTTAATATTTAACCTAGTCAACTCATGTCAACGTCCAGTCCAGATACCAAGCCCTAACGTTGGACAAATGTTAGACCAAAGCCTAGTGTTGGTCATAACCAGAGTACTAAACTCCAATTATCCCATTTTAGATAAGGGGAGATCTATATGGTGCGTCCATGTGGATGATAGGTTAAAGGATTTGGTTTGTCATTGTTAGTAAAATTTAAAATGTTTTAGTAATTAACTATTTAGTTGACGGAATACAAAACAACATAGTCAACACGAGTCAACGTCTATTTCAAGTACCAAACACCAAGCTGGACAAAAGTGAGACCAAACTCAAAAGTTGGACAAAACCTGAGTACCAAAAACCAAATAACCCTTATAATAATAAAGAATTGCATAAGCATACCTATATCTCTATGAGATTGATAAAGAAATATAAATCTAACCTGACTTCCTTGTGAATGTAAGAAGAAACTCCAATGAAATAGCCTTCTTCACAAAGTAAATTATTTTGTTTATTTGAAACTTAGCTTATTTTTCAACCATCGAAAAGGTAAAAAATTTCATAAACTGCAAAATTTCCAAAACAAAAAGATAAATCCAAGGCGACAAAATGATAAAAACCTAATCTTTGAAAATAACGAAAACAATAAGATGGAAAATTAAATTAACATGGATCACACAAGTAATTAAAAGAAATGATTTTTTTCATAACTTTGTTTGAGTTTTACGATAACAACAAACTGGGATTCCAATTTGCAAATTATCTTAAGTATTTTGTGATTGCTATTTATATATGTCACGATTCATCTATAATAATGAATATGTTTATGTTCTTTTAGATAAAAATTTAGTATTTTTTTGCTTTACCTATTGATTAAAGTTTGTCTTCAAGTTATCTTCTGCTTAGGTATAATGTGGCAACAACTTTGGATACATTAAAATGACAGTAGCGACACATGCAATATTGATGGATATTTAAAAATATTGGAAACATGACCGCTACTACTTAATATTATTCAACTGGCATCAATCAGGAAATAAAATTGGACAAACACGCTCGATATGGCTATAACAGGTGTTACATGCATCTTGTGTTGCATCGCACGTGGTTGAACCATTAAAAGTACACCCCAAAAACATTTCATATGTATTATTTGGATTTATTTTAAAGTTTTGAAAGGCTTTAATTTTCATTATTACGCACTTAAGAATTCATGGTAAAAAGTGTTTGTAAAAATTATGTTATAACCTAGTCAAACAACAAAGTGACAATTTTGTAGCCATAAGGTAACGTATAAGATCATAGCTTCCAAATTTTAAGTAATATCACGTGTGCATAATGTTCAAGCTTACCACCCAAACATGAACCACTCCATATAAAGATGTTTCTAAACAAAACAAGGATGAAAGCATGAAATCTAACAACCAATACAATAAATTATAACTAAAGTTACTTAACCAGGTCATTGATGCGGGCGATTTTTGTTATATGTTTGTTGATATCTTTAGTTATGCATTTCATCGGTGTTTTTATTTGTAAGTAAATCATAAAAGGTTGTTACACTAAGATTTTTACTGGAATCCTTGTCAGCGGATCTAAAACCTAGTAAGAGCAGTTCCTATGGACTCAACAAACTTGAAGTTAGTTGATTCTGCTCCCGCTATGGACTCAACAAACATGAAAAATGGATGTACAAACCAACAAATTTGTCGGTTTGTTGAGTGAGATGGAACATGTAGCGCGCGCTTGATGGAAGGCTGGGCGATCGTGTTACAAACGCGGGCGATCAAAGAACCATCGCGGGCGAGCATTGTACAAATGCCAGGTACAACTCCCGATTTATTAATTCTTTTTTAACCTATTTTATCTCACTTTTTCCTATTTTATCTCACTTCATCCTTTTTTATCTCACCTAAATATTATATTTTATATTTTATCTTCATCATACAAAACATTTTATATCAAAAAGAAATATTAGTGGGACCCTGGAAACCAAATTTGTTCATTTTGCTCTAGTTTTCCACAGTGGAAAACGCAATTTGTTCATCCACGTGGCTCAACAAAAAAACTTATTTGTTAATTGCCATATGAATTGCCCTAAGTTATTTTGGAGATCCTGAACTTGGGCCAGATAAATTCACCAGTAGAATTCAAAACTTCTAGAATACAAGGTCATCAGAACAAAAATCTCATGGAGGAAATCAGTATGTGGAAAACTAATTACCAAATTCTCTTTGGTTATATATATTTATTGCATGCCTCAAGCAGGAATGTAACCAAACGAGTTGTACGCATTAGATATCTCTAGCATAGCAAACCTTAAAAATTAATAAAACAAAAATAAATAATGCGGACTTATGAAACTTTTAAATGCTAAGCCACTGACTATATTATTTCCACGATGAGACCGAATTTGGTAATTGAAATACTAAAATCTCAATGATCTATTTCTTTTTATTGTGTGCAAATTGATAGAGCACTGCTCGGCCGAACTCGCATGCGTGCTATCTCAAGCATTTTTGTCAATGTTAGTGATCAAAACTATAAGTCTTGATTTCTAGTCTATAAATACTCCTCATTTCAACTCTAAATTCACACATTCTACACATTCTTCCCTCTCAAATCATCTACAAAAATGCCTCCCATAGTTCGTTTTGTTAGATTCACTCAACAAGAGGATTTAGCTATTTGGAGAGACTATATTTTTCACACACAAGATGTTGCCGCTGATGTTGCTACCGGTAGGAATGTATCACAATCGACGTTCTGGTAGAAAGTTTTTGAAATGTTCGCTGTTGAAACGATGAACATTAATAGGCGTGATTGTCACGGATTGGCGCATCGTTTTAGTGTAATTAGTTGTAATGTATCGGAGTTCATCTCTCAATTAATTGAGAATCACAAAAATAAGCTCAACGGTGAAGCCGAACATGAAGTGGAACCCAGAACTCTAGCGATGTGGAAAGCATTTCACGGCGGTCGTCCTTTCGACTTCCATGCTTTGTTTTTGAATTTTCTGTTGTTAACTTTCAAAACTGGAGCTCTTCTTTGCCTTTTAGCGGAACATTTTCTTGGAGCAACTTCTAAAACTTGCACTTCCCTTTTACAATTTTCAATCTTTTTAAAACTCCCCAATATCTTAGAAACAACAGCTTCAAGTTTTGCATCGCAAAAAAGTGTGATCGCCTTTTCAGCCATTTTCGAAGAGAAAATTCAAGTGAATTTTGGTGTGAGTGAATTGTTTGAACATGGTGGTAATTTATAAAGGTAAAAAGTGAAATTCGAATTTTAAAAAACTACCCACTGGCGTTAGAAGCAAAAATGCCGGCATTATATCTTAAGACGTCGCGTTGGTTCTTCTGACGTAAGCGTTTTTCCTTCCAACGCCAGCGTTCGATCTACGGACGCTAGCGTTTTTATCTGGATCGCACGCCTATTGATCTAACACTCAATGCTTTACCATAGTGGAAAACCTAGTTTGGCCATCCACCTGGCTCAACAAACGAATGGGTTTGTTCATTCTCATAGGAATTGCTCTTAAAGATCTCTTGCTATTTTGTTCTCCTTTGTCTTCTCTGTGTTTCTAATGTAAATTTACAAAAATTCTTTACGAACAACGAAAAAACCGAGAAAAAAAACCTCTTATCTCACAAATACCGCCCCTGCTGTCCTCCATGGGGCCCACCGGGACCCAAAAAAAAAAACTGAGTCTGGTGGTTTTGTCGCAGTCAGTTTTATCGGTCCGTAAAGAATCACTGGTAAATTTAAGTAGTTTTGAGGAGATAGGATCTGGTTAGGCCACATAGTATTTTCATCTTGTTACGGGGTACAAGGTCAGATGAGCCATTAGAAAAAGAAAATAAAAAAAATGTGTGATCAAAAAATTTGTCTGTACTCTATTACGGATGATGGCCTTTTTATTCAATTTTGTTCCATTTTCTGCCCTTGAAAAAGAAGTTTAGAATCTCATAGTCGGCTTAGCTAGTCTACTGTGCCTTCAGAAAAGTTTGTTAGTATTAGGCAAGGCCATTGTTAAAACACTCTGCAACCTTGCAATGGCATTTAGTAAACATACCGGAATAAAGTCCAAAGAAACGATAAAATTCCAAGGAAAGAACATAATATTTAATTTAAAACTGAATTGAGTTTTTGAGTTGGGAGAGAATAATCAGCATAAAAAAGATATTTAAGCCATCATTTCGACGATCAAACCAATAGAGAAATTACCTAATCATCACCTTAATCTCTCCCAATACCAAACTCATAAACCACAAAAGAAACAAAAAAGGCTAATAACTAAATTTGCAGGAAACAAAAACGGTAGCAGCGATTTTCTTTAGGGCATCAGATCTCCAAGGTGTTAACATCAATGAAATATTCAGACGCAAATTACCCATTTACATATAAAATTTCCTCATTTTCCCTTTTACAATCAATCGTCAAAACAAAACCAAAATCAAAAGAACAAAAAAAAAACGATTACTAGTTTCCAAAAAATTCGTAGTCCAATATTCAAACATCATCAAAATTGAGACAATACAAACCAACTGGTAAAAGTTTTGTTAGTTTCAGAGAAATTCTCTATCTGTAAGGAAATAATGAAAGCGACACCTGAAGACATTCTGATTGAGAGTGGCTCTGCAATTGCCTTCTTATATTTATTTATTTTTGATGCAAATCCAGCTTCTATTACTTAGGGTGTTTACATAACTTAGAGTGACAGGCTTTCAAATCATCCCTAATACCCTTACAGAAACTGTCTGGGATGTTGACAAAATAGTCTAAAGATAGCCTGTCTGATTTAGCGGATTTTGCAATTACATGAGCAGCATTATTAGTTGTTCTCTTAACATGGTTTAACTTGAAACAAGAAATAGAAAGAAGCAAGTGCCTTATTTCATCTACAACTCCTTGGTTCTTCCAGTCGACCGAAGGAATGGCATGCTTGACCGCGTTAATTACATTGAGATTATCTGATTCCAACACTACATCCTTTAAGTTGTTCTGTCTATCCCACATGATTGCTTCTTTCATGGCTAGACATTCCGCGTGCTCAGGATCTACTCCTCCATTGAAGTATCTGCACCTGACTCCTTGGCAGCTACCTGCAGAATCTCGAATTAGTAAGCCAATTCCAACTGTTTTGGTTGAATAATCAAAAGCTGCATCCATATTTATTTTAACTTCACTGGGTTGTGGTGGTTGCCAAACGTGTTTTGGGTTTACACTATTTCTAACCATCCCATAGTAGCATTGAGTAAGCATGTAATTGATTGAACGCGACGTGCGGAGTATATTCTGACTTCTATTCTGAAAGAGTTTTAAACACCTGTTCTTCCATATAAATCAGGATGTTATCATAAGCTTCAGTAGCCAGTGCTCATTATAATCTATGCCTTCTACTGATTGAAACCAACTCGAGATCCATAATTGCCTTCTTATATGTACAAGACTTTCTTTTCTAGGGTTAGGGTTTAAGAAACAAAGGTTTACGCCAGGTTTAAGATATATCATCTGAACCGTCCATTGCACATTAGTCTTGGATGTCGATTTCGATGCGGCGCAACGATTCTTCTTCGCCCCCGATTGAATGATTTATACCAACTCAGTTCTTTATTTCAAACAGGTCCTACATGGCAAGAGCTAACCAATTATATGGTGGGTTAATGTTACTGCTAGTATTGAAGGTTAACAGAGTTGCAAAAAATAAGTAGTCCACGGGTGACTGACATGTGTACAGGATTATACAAATTTGGAATACACTCTGCTTTGAAATGAAAAATCTAGTAATCCTCTCATTCAGATTTCCTATGCTACATATTACCCAATCAATTTACAAAAGTAAAAAATGAGGAGATTTTTGAAACATGTATGGTGGATAATGTATTGCTCTCACTAGAAGAGAAAAAGTTTCAGACTTGAGGCAGATAGAAAGAAAGAAAGAAAGAAAGAAAGAAAGAAAGAAAGAAATGAAGACTCTTTTAGAAGTGAGAAGGGTCTTTAGCCCTGTCAATTCTCCACACCCATTTCTCAATAAGTCTCCATTTGATCATCATGGTAGAGGGAGAAAGTCAGTAGTTTCAGTTTTCAGAAGTTCTCTTCCTGGTACTTGTTTACATTTTCTCACTTCTTAGAGAGTAATAATGATAACTAGAAATTTAGTTTGTAACTTTTTTTTTCTTCTCTTGCAGGAGAGGATGCTTTACAAATGTTTTTAAGGGATAGACAATTGAATGGTGACTTTGTAAGTAAAGCTTCTGATATTATTTGGAGAAGAGATGAATTGAAATTCATTGATCTTGAAGATAATGTGTTTGATGAAAATTCTCAACAAATGCAATTACAGGAGGTATGCACACAAGCCTGACTTAATTTATTATTCTCTTATCAGTTGTTTGCACATTTACAAGTTCTATCATCTATGTCTTGGAGGAACAATGACTAAGAATAGATTGTATGCTGCAAAACATAGTTTAACTCGTATTAGAACATTGCTCTACGTCAAATTAAAGCATCCCGAAGGAACAGACTAAACCATAGGGACATGACTTACACTGGTGACATAAGGGATACCGCGAGGGGGATTCCAAGTTTTGGGAACAAACCCACTGTCGAATCAATCGAGGTCCTATTAGTAGGTTCTGGTTATAATGTGCGTAACTTTATTCTTACTAACAAACTGGTGCAGGTCATGGAAACTGAGAATGACGGTGGATTTTTGAAGCTGACTAAAACCCTCGAATGGGTGTCTGGTGATGAAACTGCGCCAGTCAATAGGAAACAAACTTTTAAGGTCTGAATTTATTTTTGAAATTGCGATATATCATACTTGTTTATTTTTTCTTTTATTTTTTCTCTCACTAGTTTGGTAAGACAATCGTAAGTTCTTCTAATTGTTTGACTGTGTTATTGATTCAGTTACATTTTGTGTAATGACAGGAAATACAAGATGATCGTGAAAGAAGGAAGAAACTTAACCTTCTACAGTATGATGCTGTATGATGCTTTTGAATCGTATTTTATTTCTTGATAAACACTTGTGAACTTTGATTTCAATTTCATGTTACTTTGTCTGAATCATCTCATGCAGCATTTGTACTATCTAATCAAGAACTATGTTTTCACAAGCAAAAGTAATATCTGAATAATTTATAGTGCGCAAACAACTGACCTTTACTGTTGTTACCTTTCAGATTAAGAAAGAGTTGACCCTCTTAACTGCTGCAGTTGGAACTTTCTGCACTGGATATTGTTTAGTGGTCTTCTCTATACAGGTAAACACTGCATTGTTGCAGGAGGAAGTCTTTCGAAGCATTATCTTACATTGTCCCTTTTACGATATGAAAATGCAAGGGACTTTCTTAAATCTTACTACCAAAAATTCGATAGCCGTGGTGTGTCTGTATCATTTGCTAAGCTGATAAAATGGTTTCAAATTTCTAACAAAACATCTCTAGAAGAATGTGGCTTAATTTTTCGTTTTCTTAGTAGTTTAAATCTTTTCCTTCATTGTTAGAGCGTTAATTGTTTCAAAAAATTCTCATTTTAACTTCACTTGTCTGTTTTATAGGCTGCTATAAGTTATGCAACGGGAGTTCTTTTCAGGTAAACAGTATTTTTGTCCTACTGTGAGGTTCTTTGATGACCAGCCAGGGTTCATACCTAGATATTTTACTCTTTAACTTTGGAGCTTTGTTTTCCTCTTTTGTAGAGCAGTTTTTTGTATCTCCAGCTGTTGTATTTCCATGTTGACAACCTGACGAGGGAAGCAGTCCCACAGATTTTCAGGCAGAAGAAAGTAAAGAAGTATAAATTCAGCTAAACTATGTGAATGTTCTGTGCTATAATAGTTTTTATGCTGTATCATTTGGTCTCATGCAAATTCCTTTAAACGAACAATGTGTTTTCTGAATCAGAATTGGGATAAGAAGTGAGGACTTGCAGAACTTCTTTGAAACAACGCTAAATGGTAGTGGCTTTGTTCTTTCATCGCCAAGGCTTGTGATCCCTGCTGCAATTTATGGACTTTGGGGGCTGTCTACTCATTTTTCCAATGATCTTTTTAGTTTTCAGGTACATTTTAACCTTTTCTCAATCTCTGACCTCATATACTTGGGAGCTGGTAAGTATTACGCAGAAAAAGTGGATAACTCATATATGAATGCGAGCAACTAGATCCCCCCGGTGTGGTTCCTGGAAACAAATATGGTTAACTGTCTTATGAAAATATAAATTGTCGATTCATCCACTGATTACGTGGAGTGTTCTTGATTCACGTAAACAAACACCTGATAGTGGTGGGTTATTTTCTTTTGCAAGTTTTGCACATTATTGGGCATAATAAAATGAATTGAATTTCACTTTTGTTTTGTTTGTTTCGTATAGCTTGTTCCAGCGATGTTTGGGTTATTTGCATACAAGGCTGCTGCTCTGGTTCAAGTTTACAGAGACAATGAAGACTTGAAGTTGATCTTTCCAGGTGGCGATGAATATTCAAATGAGTGAACAGTAGTCCCCCTCGTGTTCACTGCTGCACCTTTAAGTTTTAAGCAGTGCATGCAGTGACTCAAATTTTGGCGGATGGCCCATACAGCGGTTGCAGATGTTATTCAGATTGTTATCAACAATTGCTGTTGTTTATCCATTTGTGTGCCACCCATAGTGGTTATGTATAATCAGCCGAATAAATTGTTATGTACTTAATAGTGTCTATGAAAGAGTTATATCGACCCTTTCGTCTTGCTGAAGTTGTTCACTAACAAGAGGAAAGAACCCTTGTATTTGCGCCATGTACGTTGACAACCTACCCTGTGTATACGTTGAAACGGAAGTGGTCATGGCAACAGAAGAAGAACGTATTTGCTTTTAACTCCTGAATTAATTTCTGGTGCGAGGTTAGGGACCGACTTTTTGTCTTTAAATCCGATTCAGGAATCAGTTCGACCTAAGATTGGACCAGCTTCTAATCCAATTATTTTCATTTGCTCAGGTCTGCGTCGGGTTTAGGATAAACCCATTCAATAGTCAAGCCCCATTCAAACAAACAATCCGATTGTATCAGTTTGTTTTGGCTGTCAGTCTAGCTGAATCTTCCGTACAGGCCAGTCAGAAACCCAATCACTGTATTGGCCCCTTAACTGAGCATCAATATCTGTAGGCTCCAGCTCCTTCATAAACCTGTTTTAAAGTACTTCAAAGTTGTCCTGCAGTGATGTTCAAAATCAGGCTTAAAAACAAAATTGGATGGTTGGCAACTGTCAAGTACTAACAGGCAGAACATGTCCAGCAGATCCAAGACAATGCCTGCAGTAACAGTTTCAGGTCTTTGATTTGCTTAGAGAATCAGAAACCTTCCCTCAATCTTTAAAAAGGGTATACACACTGAACTGTAAACCCATGGATTAAGGAAACAAGGACAGAACAATAAACCATGGAATTAAGGAACAAGAACGTTAACCAATATATAAAACCGCGACGTACATTTAGAAACATCTAACAGCACACAATGAAAAAACTATTGTTCTGTGAGTTCTACAATAAGTGAGCGGTGAACATGTACATACAACCAAAGCCTCAATTCAATAGCAGGGGCAGAATCTAAACAACACTAAACAGCAGGTTTCAGATATTTCTAAGGCGCCCTTGCAAGCTTGAGAAAGATAGCTCCAAAAGTTGTTCGAGAAGCTGAGAAACTGTGGGTCAGGCTCCCAAGAATTTTCTAAAGCAAAATATCAAGGAACAACACTAGTGCAGTCTGCCTATACTGTAAAGAACATTTTGTATGAACACACAAGTCCAGTTTAGAAAGGGGCTGAGCTTGTTCTTCGAAGCTGATACTTCTGTTCAGGCGGCGGTGCAGATGGTAATATTGTATCCAGCTCCTGCAACAAACCGAGAGGAAAGGGGATGTTGAATATCCAACAGGAAAGGTAAAAACATGAGAGTAGATAACAGTTTTTACTAAATTTCATCAACTATTCGACGTACAAAAATTACACCTCCTGGAACTACAAGCAAATGACAGAGGATCCAAAGTTGTGAGCAACCATATGAAGACTTGTCATCTCACATAGTATAAGAAATTTGGCATACATCACAAACGCTTCATGAAGATTGTTATTCCTATTTTTATGTGTACTATTTATGATTTCTCCAATACACTGAAGTCAAATCAAGATATCACCAAGTCAGAATAAAAAATCCCAGTCTTGGCAAAAAAAAATTTAGACTGTAGAAACTAACACCAGCATCGAAACATGGTTGGCATCTAATACTTGGATTTGGTGGAGAAGATGACACTCATAAACTTAACTTCTTACAATTGTGAAATGACTCATTTCGTAACTTTAAAAGATGCTGGTTCCACAAATGAATGACCTTGGCTTCTCGGAATATGCTTAATATTGGAACTTGGTCAAGACACTAACCTGGACTAGTTTTGGGAGTGCCAATATTTTTTTTTGGTAGCGCAATCACTAACCTTAGCACTATTCAAAAGAGATAAATAGCATAAACATGTAAAAAGCAACAGACGTTAACTTCGTCCCAGTAAAGATGGTTAGGCACCCAATCACCACTACAAAAAGGTAGTCCAATAAAACAGAAGGATAAAGATTATGATGGGAGTCGAAAAGACAAAGGTTTGGGAGCTGTCCATGACTTCGGTGAGAGCTATGAATATAATTAGGTATCTTTCGTGGTTCAGAGCTACAAATATTACATAATTAATGACAAACTGGTTACACTCCCAACTTAAAAGGTCCCCGAACATCATTGTGGAGGCACGTTTGTATGATAATTTGCATTGAAACTACTCTAAAACAACTCCGCAGCCTTAAAACCCTGAATTTAATATATTCTCCACAGGTTCATAGGCCGCACACTAATTGCACGGTAATAACAACAACTTTCTATTTAGACAAATTTGATCAGTACTATGTCACAGGTGCACCAGAAAATAAAACCAAGTTTTGTCCCATCTAAAACCCTCATTCAGAATTTAGACACTAGATTTCATATAGAAATCACTCGATTCGATCTAAACCCTGCTAGTCTGATTTATATCGCAATGATCAGTATTTAAACTTCCAGAAGATATAGCCACCACAAAGAAATGAAATGAAATGCAAGAAGCACAAACAAACAAACAAAAATAACAAATAGAAAACAGGCATCTACCTTCTGTTTCCTGAGCCTTTCATTTTCCTCTTCCAGACGCGAAACCTTGTTCTCCAGCTCATTAGTGTAAGCCTGCCCAAACCATTTCTTAAACTATTTATATATACTAGAATAGAACAATTATTGGAACTCCACAGCTAACTGAATAGCAAGAGAACCCACCTGCTTCCTAGCTCGTGACCTGGCTGCAGACTCCCTGTTCTTAATCATCCTTTTCTGCCTTCTCTCTACAGTTTTCTCAATCATGTCTCCTCCTGGGGCAACCCTTTTTCGCCCAGGTGTTTGTGTATCTGACAAGGCTATAGGAGATGACAAAGCCATTTGGTTGTCAGAATAGGTGACTTCCAAAATTGGACTTGTAGCTAGAGCAAGAGGCTGCGGAACTGGACGACCTGGAGCAAAAATTCCCATCATATTTTGTTGTTGTTGTTGCTGCTGCTGCTGATGTTGATGTATTGCAGGGACCTGGTACTGCATCCATGGAGCTTGCTGAGTGAAACTCTGAGGAGGTGCTGCCATTAAATCAACTCCTACACCAGTAGCCCCTTCATTTTTCTTATCCCCTGGACCTTCAGCGACAACCCCTGCTTTCACCAAGAAATCTTCCAGTGTCATCTCACCTAGAGTTTGTTGTCTTTCCTGAGCAGCTTTCAACTCTTCTGTGTCATTTTTCTGACCTTGCTGTATATCTTTCCACACCTCATCGACCGTTTTCTTGCTAAGAGCCCTAGTTAAGTTAAGGCTCGCTTGACGCTGTAAAGCAGAAGCTGAAGCATGTTGTTCATTTTGAGCTGTATTCTCCGCGTCCATTCCTACACCCTGGTTGGCTTCGGCCGTCCACACATTCTTTAGTAGCTCATCTAGGTTCATGCTACTTAAAGGTTTTCCTAAGTCTCCTAGCTGGTTTTGAACCTCATCAAGCGTAAGATTGTACAATGATCCTTGCCTCGCTAACGGCAGGAACTGAGAATGCTGACTGTTACCACCTTGAGACCCCATCGTCTGAATCCCCATTCACCAATTTTTTTCACAGTATGTGTGTGAGTGTATCATTCCAAACCTCAAGCTCAAATACCTGATGTAAAAACCCTATAAATCTCAAGGAAGAGAAATAATAAACAATAGAAAGTAATTAATGCTCAATCTCGCACATTCTGTCCATCAATCTAAATCTAACACCACCAACTGTACTGGCCCAAGAAACTTGGAGGGTTTCAACCTTTAAAACTCATACATTTTCCAACCCTAAGGATAACAAAATTCAAAAAAATAAAAAATAAAAATTTACTCAGACCTAAGATCCCAAAACCCAAAAAGATACAAAGAACAACTTAAATGCCCTAGAATGGAGAGGGATCAAAAAGAAAAAGATCAGGAAGAAACCCAACTTACGAATTTATCGAACCATTACAGATCGTTACAAATCCAGAAATGAAAAAGTAACAAAAACTCACCTGAATTCATTCAAAGCACAGAAGATAAAATTATGATATACCCTGCAAAGAGAGGAGAAGAACCAAACTTTAAATTAAATTAAAATCTTCGAATTTTTAAAAACAAAAAACCCCAAAAAAAAAAATTATGCAAGAGAGAGTGAGAAAAACAGACCTAAAACAGTGATGATCGGGGAAGTGAATCTTAAAAATGCACCATTTTTATCTTCTTGTGAGGTTGTTAGAGGCAGGTGGAATCCACATAATATTAATTTTTTGTTTGTTGGTGTTAATGTTATTGCAGTGGGACAAAAACAAAACCAGACCCGAATCTCCAGTTTCAGGAGATGGAAAAACCTAAGTTCTTGGCCTTGTTTAGTTATTTATTTATATATGGAAAATTTCTTGTTTGGTCCTAAGCCCATAAGGTTATTTATAGTAGGGTCCAACTGGATTTTACTCTTATCCTAATGTCCAAAGTTATTTGAAAACATGGAAATGACTAATATACCCCACTGTTTAAGTACGTGTGAAATAACATACTTCTACTAAATCAGGATTTTATTTATCTGGAGGTCCAAATTTAATTAAAACATATAAAGGACCATAGATTTGAGTACATATCTGCTACACTGTTTACAAATTTGAGTACATATCTGCTACACTGTTTACAAATTTGAGTACTTCTACTATTTTATTTCTCAGTAATCTTCTCTCTTGCTGCATCACAATCTTCTTAGCTTAAACCACAACTACAACAGCTACATCAACACCATTGTCATTTCAATTCAACTGCAACACAGACTTGTTCTTCTTCCTTGTTTACACAGCACTACCATCTTCATAAACCCATTGAGAACGAACATCTCATCCACTGATTTTGTTCACAATAATCACCACATACAATTCCTCCTCTATCTCATATGTATCTTCAGTTTACATCAGCAACCCAACCTTCTATGTTCCTCCAAATCCATTTTCAGCACACCTTCTTTCAAACACACATCACAACCAATTTGTAACTTTATCAAGACGACCACCAATTTCACAAGCTTGCAAATCTGAACCAATAGCAACTCTTGTTCCTATCATTCAAAATCTGTCATTTCTTGCAATAAGTTCTGAACTGCAGCTCCAGATCATCTCCATATCCAATTCCAGTACTGAATCAAACGTAACAAAGATCATTTATTTCAGTATTTCATATACGTATTGAATCAAACATAACAAAGAGCACTTCCTATCAGTATGTGACATATGTACTGAAGATTCATGAAAACACAAAGAGAAAGCACAAAGAAAATGGCGAGTACAAACCTGTGTATGAATCATTCGGAAAGTAGACATCAATATATAATGAGCTGGTGCACTCTCTGATCCATGTAGAAAGGCATTTATGAAGGAACTTTCGGGACTATCAATTAATACCAGCATTACATAGCCTGGTTGCCAGAAGGAAGGCAAAATGATGATGCTTATAATAGATGTATGCATAGGAGTAAGTATTTGGATTGGATCACTCAGCATCAGACATGTTTTGAACCTGTAAATGTGACAAAGATGTAACAGTATTAATACACAGTATTTCACATATGTACTGATGGATCAATACTAAAACAAGTGAGACATCTATGAAAAAACAGAATCTAGGAGCAGTTTCTATGAGTATGCCATAAATGTACTGCAGATTCATGAACTACAAATCAAACTGCATGACAAGAATAATTAAGGATCTATCAGAAATAGCAGAATCTAAGCACATAATATGGTATTTGACATATGTAATGATGGATCAAACTAAAAAAAGCGAGAGATCTATGAAAGAAACAGAATCTAAGAGCAGTTTCTATGAGTATGCCATATATGTACTGCAGATTCATGAACTACAAATCAACTGCATGACAAGAATAATTAAGGATCTATGAGAAACAGCAGAATCGAAGCACATAATGCGGTATTTCACATATGTACTGATGGATCAAACTAAAAAAGTGAGAGATCTATGAAAGAAACAAAATCTAAGAGAAGTTTCAATGAGTATGTCATATATGTACTGCAGTTTCATGAACTACAAATCAACTTCATGACAAGAATAATTAAAAATCTATGAGAAACAACATAATCGAAGCACATAATACGGTATTTCACATACGTACTGATGGATCAAACTAAAAAAATGAGAGATCTATGAAAGAACCAGAATCTAAGAGCAGTTTCTATGAGTATTCCATATATGTACTGATGGATAATACGATCTGAAAGTACAAACAAATCGAAAACAGAAAAATAATAAAATCGATAGCTAAAATCATTAAAAACATGATAATCTAACCAAATAACAGAATAAATATGAACAAGATTCATAAAAAAAGAACAAAAATGACCGAGCTTTATGAGTATTCCTTATATGTACTGCTGGATAATACGATCTGAAAGTACGAAAACAAAAAGATAATGAAATCGAAAGCATAGATCTCTCACTTTTTTAAGAATCTATGAGAAACAACAGAATCGAACAATCACAAAGAAGATTTATAAAAACAAAAACAAAAAAAGCAATTCACAAATAGAAATATAAACAATGTAAATCACAGAAATCACTAACATAGAGAACATCATTATAATCGAGTTACCAAAATCATGAAATCGATCTAATCTTTATGATTCAGTTGAAAGCATAACAGAAAACAAAAACAAACATTATAGAAAAGATTAGATAACATACCTGCAAAAAGAGGGCGACCTTCAGAAACCCTACGTCTAAATTCATCAGCACCAACAACAGCTGAAGAAAGAGAAAGGAGAGAAGAAAACCGATCTGAATTTTTTTGATCGAGAATATAGAAAACTTAAAATGTTATTTGTTAGGTGAAGGTTATTTTAGGAATTTTTGAAATACACATCTTTGGTCCCGCACGTGTACAGGACCTGGGCTTAAAAAATTTGGTCCATTTTCATGTTTTCTTTTAATTATGGACCTCTGATTAATGGGATTTAATGGGTGGACCTGCCACTAACTAAGAACACTATAATGGTACCTATTGGTAATTCCTAGTTTATATATCGTGGGTAGTGTGTACATAGAAAATGAGAAACTTAGTCAGAGGAAAAAGACCGATTCACCACCAATCCATTAACCCCGTTTGGGCTTCTTTTATTTTTTCCTTTTCTTGCTGCTTTAAAAGACGGTTCCAATCAAGTTAAAAGGATGTTGTCATGTATGAGTGTGGTGTAGGTGGGACATTTAAAATGCCCTACTGATGCCGGATGACCAGAACTTGGACCCTATGTTACAGGACTGACTACAATTTGTGCGTACCTGTGTTGCATACCTTGCAAGTTTCCAATTTGTGCGTATCCCCCTTGGCGCAAGCAGCCAAGGATGAAGGATGGACAAGAATAAGTGAATAACACATCAGTTGACAGTCCAGTAGGTCTTCCATAGTACGATTCTATGGAGTTTTTATGCCAGAAACTTACCACTTTCCAATTATACCCAAACTGGAAACATCTGATAAGTTTTTATTTTTATTTTTTGTAGATAACACATGTCTCGTTTTTATTAAAAATAACATTTCCTTTATTTCTGCAAAAATGTTATTTTCACTTTTATAAAAATAGAAGTAGTATTATACTTTCGAAAATTCTATATAGATCAGAATTTAGTATTACATTTTCAAAAATTCAAAGAGTTGTAAAGAGCTAACATAGACTTTTAAGCTGAAGATGGTGCGACTCTGAAGGAACTGAAGAATGAGTACAAATCTGAAATGCAAGGAAGATTCAACTGGGTTACCATCAAATGAAGTATGAAATTTTGAAGCAATCTCTTTCGTCCTGGGAAATCTGATCAAAGTCTCTAAAGATCAGAACAATACGACAATCAACCTAGATAGCTTAACTAGAAATCTAGCCATTTAGATAATTTCAATTGGAAATGTCCAAACTTAATGTTCTTATTTAACTATATTCAGTTTGTAAAAGTAAACGAAAATGACATTGCTTGGGATTGCTCCCAAAGGTCTATGCATGATGCTGGAGGAAGCTCTGCAGGCCAGTTTGTATCGTTTGAGTAACTACCTTCTGGAAAAAAAAAAGCGAACTCTAGGGTTTCACGAGAGGAAGCTCCGGTTTTTTCTCCCTCCCTTTTTCTTTTGAGTTATTTAGGGTTTTCTCGATTTTACGCTCTAATGGCGCAAAATCAAAGCAACAATCCGCCTGTTTTAGGCGATCAACATGATGATCAAACCAGAAGAAATAATTGGAATCATTCACGCAATAGGCGCATCTATGTTCCAAAGAATAATGCTGCAAACCCTAGTTCTTCCTAGAATAGGAAACAACTCGAAGATGGCAATCATGACGCGAATGGGAATCCGCTTGGAGATGGCAATCATGGCGCGCATAAAGAAGGCACTTATGCGGCTATATTAAAGAAGAGAACACATGTTTTATCAAAGATTGACGTTGATACACTCTCTCATCCCCCAGTTCGTTCTACAACGAACAATGATGTTTTGATTAAAATCCCGCGGGAAACTCATGCTCGAATCAAGGCTGTGTGGAGGTTTAGCTTGGTTGGGCGTTTGATTTTTTTCAAAACCCTAAAATTTGAAGATGTCAAAAAATAATTATTGAATCAATGGAAACTCTCAGTTTCGGTTCAATTTATTCCATGGAAGAAGGGATATTTTGTTATTAAGCTTGACAATGAAGATGATCGAAAACGAGTAAGTTATGATGGCCCGTGGAAGATTAAGTCTGAAACTGGTTTCCAACAGCTTAAAATTCATCCATGGATGCCTATGTTTGATCCAGGGAAGGATAAGATTACTAGGGATGTTGTTTGGGTTCGTTTCACGGCTCTTCCAATGGAGTTTTGGGATGAAGAGACGATTTTTCGAATGGCTAGAGGGCTTGGAAAGCCGGTTTCTGTTGATCTAAGAACTCTGCGCCATGAATATGGCTACTTTGCTGTGGCTTTGATCGATATAGATTTCTCGCAACCTTTAGGAAGGATTCTGGTTGATGGCGAAGAAAATGAAGAAATTTTTGTTCAACAGTATGAAATTTTAAACAGGCCTAGTTTTTGCGATTATTGCAAATCTATTGGTCATAAGAAATCTGATTGTAGAACAAAAAAATATGATGATTTGAAAGACAAAGCTGATGAAGAAACTGATCCTGAGATCAAAAAATCAATTGAAGCTGACATGGAAGACCTTAAGAACTTCTGGCAAAAGGAAAGAATTCCTAAAGATGATGGCAAAGACAAAGCGAAGAAGCCGACTGATCCATCGCTGCGAACAATTCTTGAGAAGGATCAAGCAAACAAACCTGGTGATGATCCTAAAACAATGAAGAACCCATCAATCCTTGAGATTGCTACGGGAAAACATACTCATTTCCTTGAGAAAGTGAAGCTAGTAATGGTGTGGGATCGGGTGAAGAAGGTAACAGACCAGCGGTGCATAATGATGGTGCGTCACTATCCGAGGCGCACAATGATGGTGCGTCACTGTCCGTTGTGCCCAATGACGGTGCTTCTCATTCCGTGAAGCGCAATGACGGTGCTAATCTGATCGAACGCAATGATGGTGCTTCTCAATCCGAAAAGCGCAATGATGGTGCAGAGTCAAATTTGCGCAATGATGGTGAGGAAACTGCGGAAAGTGTGCATGATAGTTTGCGTAAGGAAGATGATGTAAATCTTGAGGCACAAGAGATGGAAGCTTTTAGGAATTATGAGGCTATGAAAGAAGCAACAAGGCAGCGTGAGGTTGATGCTGAGGTTGCTAGGATTCAACAAGATATGGCTAAGACGAGGCTAGAAATTTGAGAAAGAAGGTATTGGAAAAGAAACAAGCCGAAACTCCACCAATTCTGGTTAATATCAATGAAAGTGATGACTCTGTAGGTACTGAGGTAGCAGCTAGCTCTCCAGCTGCTAATATTCAGGCTCCTACGGATGATAATGATGATGCTAGTTTTAGTGAGGCCACTAAAACTTCGAGAAGATCTACTCCGTCTAAATCTTTAGAGAACTTAACGGTTTCTAATAGATTTGAGACTGGGAACGAAGAGACTGATGAGGTAGTTATTGAAACAAATTTGGATACGGTGAATACTCAGGATCAGACGCAACCAACAAATAATTCCAAAGTAGCAGAAGATGATGCAATAAATTTGGAATTACTTGCTAAGAAGGAACAATAAGAACGTGAGAAGAAGGAATTGGTTGATAAGAAGAAAAAACCAAAGGTTACTAAAAAGAAGCCTGTTACTGTGGTAAATGTTAGTCAAGTTCAAACTCGAGGTGGTAGATCTTCCAGACAGGGTTCGGCAAGCCCTCCAAAGGACAAGGTTAATTAATGCGGGTCTTTTATTGGAATGCTCAAGGCTTGGATAAAGATGGTGCAAGGGACAAGTTGATTTAGCTTTATCACTTGCACAATCCTGACGTAATTTGTATTGCGGAGCCGCAGGTTCATTGCACTACACGTTTTGTTAGGAATTTAAATTTGTTTGATTTTTGTGAAGATGTTGTTACTAATGAGGTGGATGGTGAGAGAGGTAACATTTGGGTCTTTTGGAGGAAATCTCTAGCAAGGCCGACTGTTTTATCCTCTTCAAAACAAGCTATCACTTTGGATTTTTCTGGTGATTATATCACGACAGATCATGCTTCTTTTGACGCGGTGGCAAGGAGATCTCTTTGGCGTCAATTGGGGTTGGGATTTATATATATTCTGTGGTTGGTGTTGAGGGATTTTAATTGCGTTCTGCGTTTGGACGAAAAGAAGGGTGGTAGGACGATTAAAGAAATTTATATGAATGAGTTTCGAAGTTGCATCTCTGATAATGGTTTGGTGGAACCAGATGCTATTGGGAAGAAATATACTTGGACTAATTGTCGGAGTGGAATACATAGAATCGTTTCTAAACATGATTGGGCTGTTATAAACGATGCTTAGTATGATAAGTACGCTAACTGGAGGTGTAAAGTTTTGCCAAGAGTTTGCTCTGATCATTCCCCTTTGTTTGGTTTTGCTTTTGACAGTCCAAGGCCGAATAGGGCTCCTTTTAGAATTCAGAAAATATGGCTTTCTCATCCATCTTTTTTGGATTTTGTAAAGGAAAGTTGGAGTATTAGGCTGGATGGTGCGCCTCCTTTTGTTTTCACTTCTAAGTTGAAGAGACTGAAGTAAGCCTTGAAGATTTGGAATAGAACTGTGTTTGGGGATGTTCAGTTTCGTTTAAAGCAAGCGGAATTGGATCTTGGTAAGGATAATGATATTCTGGATCAAAATGTTAGGTGTGAGTTACAATTTTTGAAGGTTGTCGATGCTAGAAAGGCTGTTGATGAGGTGCGAACTGAGTTGGCAGTTATGTTCAAACAAAAATCGAGAACTAATTGGTTGGAAGATCAAAATACTCGATTTTTCCACAACAGCATACGCATGGGGAGAAGCGAAAACACAATCTCTGAATTGAAGATTTCTACTAACTCTACTTTGATTTTGCAGGATGAAATTAAGGATTACATTGTTGATCATTACCGTGCAAAATTCAATGGTGGAGACGTGCATATTGATCCAAAGCTGTTTGATTATGAGCATGAAAGCATCTCAGCTGCTGAAAGTGCTTTTATGGATGTTATTCCGTCTTTGGAGGAAGTTAAGGAAGCGGTTTTCGATTTGGGCGCAGACTCTGCACCTGGACATGATGGATTTACAGGTTCTTTCTATAGAGTTTGTTGGAACATTATTTCTAGAGATCTTCTTAATGTTATTGCAAACTGTTGGGCGATGCGGAAAATTCCTAATGGCATTAACTCTAGTTTTATTGTTCTAATCCCAAAAAATAACAAATCTAGTGCTATTAAGGATTATAGGCCAATTGGTTTAAGCAACTTTTTCTTCAAAATCATTACAAAAATTATGGATACCAGACTTGGTACAGTTCTTAATAAATTGATTTCTGGGGAGCAAGTGGCGTTTATGAAGGGAAGAAACATTCATGAAAACATAGCTTTGGCGTCGGAACTGATCAACGAGATTAGTGCGGAAAGGAAGCATGGTAATGTTGGCCTCAAACTGGATATAGCCCAAGCTTTTGACACGGTTAGTTGGGAATTTGTTGCTGAAGTTTTTCGGCAATATGGTTTTTCCGATGCATGGTGTATGTGGCTGCTTAATATTCTTAACTCTGCTCGGATTTCTATCATGATTAATGGTAGCCCTGAAGGTTTTTTCAGTATCACTACAGGTCTGCGTCAAGGTGATCCTCTTTCACCTTTGATTTTTGTTCTTATTGAAGATGTTTTGAGCCGCAATCTCTCTAAGTTGTTTGCAATAAGAAGTATGCACCATATGGTGAGCAAGAAAGGTGTTGCGCTAACTCATTTACTCTTTGCGGATAATATTCTTATTTTCTGTAAGGTTAATCTTCATAATTTGAGGAATTTGAAGGAGATGCTTGGTATGTACCAACGTGCTTCTGGCCAATACGTTAGTTATGCCAAAAGCAAGTTCTATTATGGTGGTGACAAATATTCTCGTGATGTTGCTATTGAAAATTATATGGGCATGGAAAGGGCGTTATTCCCAGATAAATATTTGGGAATCCAATTAAAACCGGGTATTGTGCGCCATATTCATGTTCGGCAAGTAATGGAGAAGATTATGGATAAACTGGCAGGTTGGAAGGGTAAGCTCTTATCTTTTCAGGCTCGGCTAGTTTTGATTAAATCAGTGATTTCTAGTTATTTGCTTCATTCCATGGCTGTGTATAAGTGGCCATGCATGGCTATTAAGTCAGTTGAGAGGGCCATTCGAAATTTCCTGTGGTCTGGAGATGCTGAGAAACGTAAATACTTTATGGTTCTTTATGATGACTTATGCCGTCCAAAGCGTGAAGGTGGTCTTGGTCTTAAGAAATTGATTGATGTTAATAGGGACATGCTTATGAAGTTGTGGGTTTCGATTCGTGACTCTGATAAGACTTGGGCCATATTTTTGAAGGCGAAGTATTTCAAGTTAAATGGCAACTTGATAGATTGTAAATTGGGTTCTTCGGTTTTTCCAGGAATCAGATTGGTGTATAACTTTGTGCAAAAGTGTACGCGCTCAATTATAGGTAATGGTGCTAATACTTCCTTATTTTTTTGATAATTGGTGTGCTGATTTTTCAATTGCGCAAAAGCTTGGCATCACTAAAAAGGGTCCTAATGATTTTAAGCCCAAGGTTAGTGATATTATTGTTGATGGTTCTTGGATTATTCCTCCAAAGACAGAGGAATTGATGTTACATTGCAATATTGATGTTGATAATTTGCCTTTTATTGGTGGTGGAGATGATTACAAAATTTGGGACTTGGACAGCAAGGGCGTATTCTCTGTCAAGTCGGCTAAGGATGCCATCAGGGCACCTGCGGAAGTTTTTCCAACTGCGGCTCTTTTCACTCGAAGTGTTGTGCATCCTACCTTAAGTGTACAGTACTGGAAGTTATTTAATAAACAATGTTGCGCTACTGAACATAACATCATTAAGAAGACAGGTAGGGAGATGCCTTCTATGTGCCGCCTGTGCAGAGTTAGTTGCGAAAATGTTGTCCATGTCACTTAGCATTGCAGAATTGCTAGGAGACTTTGGGCTTGGGCGGCTGGAATTTTTGGTCTGCAACCAAAAGAAGATTTGGTGGCCTCTTATAAGGCTGCAAAAGGACGCAGTAGGATGATAAAGGATCCGTGGCTTGTTGCTGACCTTGCAATTGCTACAAAATTATGGAGAATGCGTAATAGAGCTTATTTTGATGATATGAGAGTGCACTGGCTTGAACTTAAAGGGCGAGTTTATCAGGTAATTCGTGATTATTCAATTAGATTGAAGGGCCATATGTATAACAAATTAGACGATTTGCGCATTTTGAATTTCTTTAGGGTGAAGCATAGATCTTGCAAGAACTCTACTCCAATTGAAGTTAGTTGGTTGCCTCCTAACCCTGATGAAATTATGATATGTTGTGATGGTGCATCACGGGGTAATCCATGCCAAGTTGGTGCTGGTGTTACAATTCGTGAATCAAGATCGGAAGTTTTAGGTGTAATGTCTATTGGTCTTGGTTGGCAAACCAACTTTTATGCGGAAGTGTGTGCGGTAATTTATGGTGTGATGATTGCCAAAAGATGGGATATTAAGAATCTCTGCGGCAGGTCTGATTCGATGAGTTGCATTCAAGCTCTTCATAAAGGGGAGTTGCCATGGCAGCTAATGCAGAAATGGAAGATTGCGAAGAGTTTTTACACCAACATACGCTATATTCATAGCTATAGAGAAGTTAATTTTTCAGCTGATGCTTTGGCTAAACAAGCTTGTTTGTTGGCCGAAGATATTTATGAGTTTTATGAGGGTAGGCCAGGTTTCATTCAATCTGTTGAATGGCCTGGAAAGGTTTATTTTCGTTTTAAGTAGGTCTTATTGGCGTGCAGCCTAACGGCTTTGCCTAATATAGCCTCGTCCCTATACAATTTCGCTTTTATTTTAATTTTATGTTGACCGAGTAAAAAAAAAAGAGTAACTACCTTCTGGTAATCCACTCTTTTCTTATTAAAAAAAAAGAGTCCATATACCGTGCAAACTAACAATGTAAAAGTCGCACACTTACACAATTTTCTTTATGTTGGGTCTCATGGCATTAAGTATGGGACTCATTGCTCCAACGGATTCATCATCACCCTCCGTAGGATATATTTTTTTGATGTTGTTTATTATGTTGTCTATGTCGAACTATTTGTCTGTGTAGAACTACTCCTATACTTTTATAAATCTATTTGGATGTGATTGTTTCATATAATGTTTTAAATTTAATAATGTAAGAAATCGAGAAAAAATATTATGTTGATACGAGAATATTTTGTTGCATAATGTTTGTTCTTAGTTTTAGTAAAAATATGCCTAGCTGATTAACAGAAAAAGTTATTGCGGAATCACAAGAGTCTGAGACGAAGAACTGTTGTGATTACTTTTTATATCTTACCTATCGGAGATAAATCTCGAGAAAACCTTAGAGAAGAATAAACGCAATACGATAGAAAAAGTAAGATCGGGAGACACATCTACTGAGAAAATGGTTGGACTTGTCTTCACGAATCTCATATGAAGTCTTTAAGTCGTTAACCCTAATAATGGCTTTTCAGAAGAACTAGAAACCTGGGTTAACGGAAAATAGACTCTAGTTTGCAACTAGGACACACGAGAGTGTCGGGATTAGGTTTCCCAAATGCTAGAGTACCTCCTTATATAGTCTTTCAAATCAGGGTTGCTTACAATCAAAGCTAAGATATCTTGGTAACAAAGCAATTAATATCCACCGTTAGATGAACTCCTGATTTAAGATTCAAGCTAAGTTCGCTTATAAAATAAGCAATCAATCTCCACGTTAGATGGTATTATCTTGATACACACAAATGAAATATACCTATATTTAGATATGGGTGAACAGTACCTAAACGTAACAAGTTGGATCAATAACAGTTAACCGAAGTTAGCCATATGAACACTTTTAGCTTAGCCATATTCATCTAACACTTCTAAATCAAATATGATAATCAATCAATCATGATAGATTAATCAAATGAATCTAAATATGTTTTAAGAGAGTTTTTCAAATGTTCACTACCTCATAGAAATATCCATTAACAATTTGAAACATATTCGGCTTGGTTTGTAATTGTACAAAATACTTACACAAGAACCAATTCATGAACATAATGCCGCGATTTGCAAAACAAGTTCGCATACATTAATTTATCAAAGTTCCAGGGACTTTAGTTCGCAAACGAACCTGAGTTCGTGAGTATGAATTGTCATACTTACCGATTTTAGAACCCAACCACTGTGTTCACAAACTGAGTATGCGAACCAAAGTTTCGGACCTTCCCTAGTCTTAGCGTTCGCAAACCACAGTTCCGGACCTTTCACGGGTAAACACGTTCGCAAACAAGAGTTTCAGACCTGAACTAGTACTTCACAGTTCGCATACTAATTATGCATACTGTTTTGTATCCAGACATTGATAGTAGTATAAAACTCTCATTCAATCATTGAAACATCCTTAGACATACCACTAACTTCAAGTAATTTTCAAATGATTTATTAGAGCACTGCTCGGTCGAACTTGCAAGCGTTTTTATCTCAAGCTTGTTTGTCAAGTTTAGTTGTCAATGTTAGAGCATAGCTCGGTCAACCTCGCATGCGTTGCTATCTCAAGCATGTTTGTCAATGTTAGTGATAAAAACTATAAGTTTTGATTTCTAGCCTACATAGCTAAGTCTCGGACTAGGATAGAAAAGTGTAGTTGAGCTCAAGGACTTCATGGCGATTCATCATACAATGACGAAGATCTATATAAGGAACCGTGGAACTTCATCAACAAAAAGGTATGTGGAGACTTGAACTTATCTATCACTCAAAAGTCTCTCTATTATATCTCCTACTTCTTATGAGAAAAAAGTCGTATGCTATATAGACTAGATCATACACATTTGACATTTCGAGCTGAGCATTCATTGCTTATCTTTTATCTCGAAATCGTGTGTTGGTAAAGCGTTTCGCTTTGATCAAGTTTATCTTCACCTAGTGACGAAAGTCATGAAAAGTTTCAATCACTTTGAGAATTGCTCTGACATGAATCGATCTGTGAATAACGGCTACATAGCGTCCTCTGAGAATGTCTCAATGATTGAAATGAGAGTTTAGATTACATAACCATGTATTCCTTAAACCAAAGTTTTCGAACTTTGTTGATCAAGAGAAATCGGGGGGATTGTGGAATTGGCTTGCCAACTCCGTGAACCTAGTTCGCAGGCTCAGTCCGTGAACTTTCGGAAGTTCTCGACCGAGAATTTCTGCTAGATTTTCCAAAACTCATTTGTGTGCTAAGTCCGCTAACTCAGTCCGCGAACCCAGTTCACGAACTGGCGGATGTTCTCTTTTCGAGAATTTCTGATGAGTTTGGAAAACTCAACCGATTAACTTAAGTCCGCGAACTTGTTTGTGAACTTAAGAGGTTATGATCTAAATATGTGCTCTGAACATGAAACATTAAATTACTAAAAAATGCTTTATGCAAACCGTGGCTATAATGTTCATGAGCCGATTCAATCGAATCGAATCATCTTTGTTTCAATTGTGTCTTGTGTAGTTACATAAGATCTCATAGCAATTGAACAACTCTGTAACTAGTTCATTTGAGTCAATTGAACTAGTTATGGTGAAGAAGAACATGGTTAATATGAAATGCTCATATGGTTAACCTTTTGGATTACTATGATGAACCAACATACACGTACACGTTTGGGCATGGTTTTCACAAACCCAGTAAACGTCTACCCAAGTGTGTGACAAGCTAAGTTTTCGATCTAACGGTTGAGAAATATTAACTTGAATCTAAATCAGGTTTTCATCTAACGGTGAATATGGATTACTTTGTAACTAAGTCAAAACCACGATTTGAAGGCTATATAAAGGAGACATCTAGCATTGTGCAAAACTAATCCCCACACGTTTGTGTGCTACTAGTGCGCCCGTTAGAGTCGATCTCCATTAACCTTTGATTTTCTTCTCTAAAATCAGGTTAACGACTTAAAGACTTCATTGGGATTGTGAAGCCGGGCCGATACTAATTTATCGTAGTTGTGTGATCTGATCTTGCATCTTCTATCGTACGAGTAAAATCGATTGATTGGCTTGAGATCGTGAGAGTTCTCCGATAGGAAAGATAAAGAAGTCACAAACATCTTCGTCTCACTGTTTGTGATTCCTTGACAATCCTCTTGTGTAGTCAGGAAAGATTGTAGAGAGGTGATTGATTAATCTAGGATGTTCTTCGGGAATATAAGACCGGATTATCAGTTGGTTCCTGTTACCTTGATTTTATATATAAAGACGGAACAAAACCTAGGGTTTATCTGTGGGAGACAAATTTATCCTCTTTTAGACTTTATGTGTGAGACAGATGTGTTTATTATCAAGTCCGTGATTTTGGGTTACAACAACTCTTGGTTGTGGGTGAGATCAGCTAAGGGAATCAAGTGCGCAGTATCCTGCTGGGATCAGAGGCGTAGGAGTACAACTGTACCTTGGATCGGTGGGAAACTTATTGGGGTTCAACTATAGTCCATTCCGAAGTTAGTGTTCAGTAGGCTAGTGTCTGTAGCGGATTAATACAGTGTGTATTCAATATGGACTAGGTCCCGAGGTTTTTCTGCATTTGCGGATTCCTCGTTAACAAAATTTCTGGTGTCTGTGTTATTTCTTTTCCGCATTATATTTTATATAATTTAAATAATACAGGTTGTGCGTTCGTGATCATCAATTGGAAATCCAACCTTTGGTTGTTGATTTATATTGATTGATCCTTGGACATTGGTCTTTGGTACCGTCCAAGTATTCCTTGTATTTGATAAAGACTCGCTATTGTTTTTAGCTTGAGTAAAAATCAAATCAAGAGAGAGATATTAACTCCTTGAGATACTTTTATCTAGATTGAGTCTGACTGTCTAGTTGATTCTATAGCAAAGTATTTTGGAGTTAGTCCATACAGATTGCTAAGCGAAATATTGGGTGGTGTTGTTAGACCCCCGCTTTTTAATTGGTATCAGAGCAGGCAAACACGTTCAAGACCTTACAAGTCTGTGTTTGTAGCGATCTGACTCTATGGACAGTAGTGCTATCTCAATAAATGCACCACCAGATCCAGGGATTTCAGAATTCTCTTCCATGACTGATTTAATAAAATCTGTAGAAGAAATTCTATCTAAACCTCCACCAGGTTTAAAATCCCTTGAAGTGTTTTCAGGGCTTGAAAATACGCTTGAGAGATTATCTCTTGATGTTGAGTTATACCTCCATAAAGAGCAAGAATTTCTTGACAGGCTAAGTCAAGTTATGATGAATAATATTCATGTTGAGGTTGATATTGATTTACTAATCAGTGATAGCAATGTTCCTCCTCTGCGTAATCCAATTAGTTGTGATAAACTAAACGAATTACAAGAGGAGTTTAAATCTCAGTCATCTGAGTGTATCACCTCAAAGCATGAATTGATTCGTTGCTCAATTCCTGATACTTCATATCAAGATAGTAGTATTGTCTTCTTTTGTGAAGAATCTATGACGTCTCTTTTTATCAAAAGAGTTTCCCTTCGTAGTACTAAAAACTATCTGCAGAAACTGTTTTTTATAAGTTGGAAAACAAGAAATCAGAAACACAAATCCTTTTGGGTTCTCTTGAAGTTCTTTGATAGACTTATAAAAACAGTTCCTTGGGTGTTTCTCAACACTACAAGATTTAAGATTTGTTGGAAAGAAACTCTTTATTGGTGCCATGGTGAGCAAGACATTGTGCACCTCAACACAATTTGTTTGTGTTGAAAGTGCATTCTCACCAAAAAATGCCCTGCTATGTATACGGTGAGGGAAGCACAACAACTGGGGCACACATATTATATTCGGTAAGGCTGTAGAATTCAATTGGACTTTTCTAAAAAGGTATGTATATAAACTTGAGCAAGTTTTATGTTTTTATTACTTGTTTGAGTACTTATAATGATCCATGTACCTTGATTATCGTTCTTTTCTACCTAACTTGATCTGTGTTTAAGGTTCTTATATGTGTAGGTTTGAAAATAATAGTTCGGGATGTTTGGACTTCATGATAGACATACCAAGTATGCATAACATCTTTTAAATTCAAAATCCAGGGGTTTAAGTTCGCAAACCCAGTTTGCAAACTTCTCAAAGTCATGAAAATTCGTTTGCAAACCCGTATGCACACTTGCCTGTAAACGTCGATATTCGGTAAATTTGTTTTGGCCGTAATGTCTTCGTCCGAACTCGGAATGACCTCATTATTTTTGTCCTCTTTGAATTCTCTTCAAAATGGGGATGAGAATTATTGATTTTGGATGAGTTAAGATTGGTATTTGTCCTGTCTCTTGTTTTTGAGTATTTTGCTCCATTTCGTCGCACTTGTTCCACTTCTCTTGGACTTGGGCACTTGGATTCTTGGAATAATACTCTTCTAAGCTAATTTGTAGCTTTAACTAGAATGTTGTTGGTGAATCACAAAGAAGGAAGTTCAAGAATGGAAATTAGTACGCATTTCTATGGGATTCTTGAATGTTCACAATCATCCTTTGTGAACTATGGTGCATGGTCGTTCGTGACTTTGTATGTTCTTCTTTGTGAAAATATTTTTATACGCCTTTGGTAGCTATTGGTGTAAATACGGGTGGAAAAGATTGATTCTATCCTCTAAGGACAAATATCTTATATGTGCATTACGAGTTTGTCTTGATGCCTAGGAAACTTCTTATGAGAATTTATTCTTGTTTTTGAGAAGAATTACTAGAGTTTAAAATAGCGATGATTGTGACTACACATAGCTATTTTTGTTTTCATCTTCTTATGTTTATTTTTTAGGTTTATTGGTTTTAAATTCTAAAAATATTTGGAGGATGATGTTTATTGCAGTATTTTAATGGTTTGAGATATTGCAATATTTTTATGGGATATGTATTGTTTACGTCCGTGAACTTGAAGGTCCCATATTGCAGTCAAAAGTAAAGTCGTTCATGAATCGGTATTCGTATGGATGAAAGGACGAATGGACTTTTGACATATACAAAAGATATGCCTATGCAGTCATGTATATGATGGAAAATAGGATAAAATCTTTTGTTCAACAAGGATAAAGTCTATTATGTCGTTATGATGGAAAACAAAATAGATCCTTGTATGTTATCCACGGTATTGATCTTCATTGATCCATTTTATTATGTTTTACCGTGAAGGCTCCATTGTGTGTCTTATGTTGAGCACCTTACAACTAAGTCGATTTACCTTGGGTTTGTTGGTTGTTCCATAAGATGCTATATGTCGAGCATTAGGAACTAAATTAATCAAATAGTTTGGTTATTTAGTTATTACTCCATAAGTTTTCTTTCTTATGTTGAGTACATACACGGTTAAGGTTGTCATATTCTATGATGAACTTAGTCGGGGTTCCCTAAGTTCTTTTATGTTGAGCCCAAAATAATTAAATTGATTACTTTGGTGATTAGTTTGGTTATTTGTATTCCAATTAGATTAATTATAGGTTCTCTTGTAATTAATCTAGTTGAGTTTTCATATATTCCACAAGTTCTTGTGTTGAGTATATGAAAGGCTACACTATCATGTTCTTTGGTTAATGTAGTCATATATTCCGTAAGGTTTTCCTTATGTTGAGTATTTGAACGGTTAAGTTAGTCATATCCGTGTGATTGACTTAGTCGTAGCTCCGTGAGTTTACTTATGTTGAGCACTTTCAATTAAATTGATCACTTTTGTGGTTTTGATTTAGTTGCGTATTCCAATTGAATTAATCATGGGTTTACTTGTGGTTAATTTGGTTGAGCTTTGGATATAGAAAATCATTCCTATGGTTTTTGGTGTCCAATATAAAATCCTTCTTTTCTTTCGAATTAAGGTCGCTCTTGTTGTTCTCTCGGGAATGACATCAAATGGGGGAGAGTTTATTTGAACTTGTGCTTAATGGTAATATCTTGCGGGGAGTGCGGCTGTGGAATCTTATAGGGGTTATCTTGTATCTTAAAACTCCTTGATGAATGCTGTTAGCTTCGGCTATTAGATTGCATCTAAATTAAGTTGGTATGTATTTTTCTTTTGGTCATGAAATGTCTCTTGTGAAAATTTCATTATGATACATATGGTTCACACTACAAATACATATGGTTTTCGGATCATTGTGTAAGAGGGAGTGGTTTCCATGATCGAGATGGAGTATTGACTAAGGGGGAGTGATACATATCACCGTAGTATTATTGTTAAAGTCGTGATACAATTGGACTTTGATGTTATATAATAATACTATGACACTGTATAATAATGATCGAGAATCTCGATTTCTCTCATTTTTATAGCTACGGATCTTCAACAACGATGGTGCTAAACTTAAAACCTTTGGGATCATTGGAGTACTTGGAAGGACGAAGATTTCAAGGAACGTTGAAGATTAGACTATGGAATAGGAGCCACTAAAGTTTATCTTTTTTGTATTCCATATGTATTAATAGTTTTGTCACTAAAATTGACGAAGGGGGAGATTGTTAGAGCATGGCTCGGTCAACCTCGCATGCGTTGCTATCTCAAGCATGTTTGTCATATTAGTGATCAAAACTATAAGTCTTGATTTCTAGCCTACATAGCTAAGTCTCGGACTAGGATAGAAAAGTGTAGTTGAGCTCAAGGACTTCATGGAGATTCATCATACAACGACGAAGATCTATACAAGGAACCGTGGAACTTCATCAACAAAAAGGTATGTGGAGACTTGAACTTATCTATCACTCAAAAGTCTATCTATTCTATCTCCTACTTCTTATGAGCCAAAAGTCGTATGCTATATAGATTAGATCATACACATTTGACATTTCGAGCTGAGCATTCATTTCTTATCTTTTATCTCGAAATCGTGTGTTAGTAAAGCGTTTCGCTTTGATCAAGTTTATCTTCACTTAGTGACGAAAGTCATGAAAAGTTTCAATCACTTTGAGAGTTGCTCTGACGTGAATCGGTCTGTGAATAACGGCTACATAGCGTCCTCTGAGAATGTCTCAATGATTGAAATGAGAGTTTAGATTACATAACCATGTATTCCTTGAACCGAAGTTTTCGAACTTTGTTGATCAAGAGAAATCGGGAGGATTGTGGAATTGGCTTGCCAAGTCCGCGAACTTTCGTAAGTTCTCGACCGAGAATTTCTGCTGGATTTTCCAAAACTTGTTTGTGTACTAAGTCCGCGAACTCAGTCCGTGAACCCAGTCCACGAACTGGCGGAAGTTCTCATTCCGAGAATTTCTGCTGAGTTTGGAAAACTCAACCGATTAACTTAAGTCTACGAACTTGTTTGTGAACTTAAGAGGTTATGATCTAAAGATGTGCTCTGAACATGAAACATTAAATTACTAAGGAATGCTTTATGCAAACCTTGGCTATAATGTACATGAGCCGATTAAATCGAATCGAATCATCTTTGTTTCAATTGTGTCTTGTGTAGTTACATAAGATCTCATAGCAATTGAACAACTTTGTAACTAGTTCATTTGAGTCAATTGAACTAGTTATGGTGAAGAAGAACAAGGTTAATATGAAATGCTCATATGGTTAACCTTTTGGGTTACTATGTTGAACCAACATACACGTACACGTTTGGGCATGTTTTTCACAAACCCAGTAAACGTATACCCAGGTGTGTGTGACAATCTAAGTTTTCGATCTAACGGTTGAGAAATATTAGCTTGAACCTAAATCAGGTTTTCATCTAACGGTGAATATTGATTGCTTTGTAACTAAGGAAAAACCCTGATTTGAAGACTATATATAAGAGACATCTATCATTGGGCAAAACTAATTCCCACACGTTTGTGTGCTACTAGTGCGCCCGCTAGAGTCGATCTCCATTAACCTTTGGTTTTCTTCTCTAAAACCAGGTTAACGACTTAAAGACTTTATTGGGATTGTGAAGCCAGACCGATACTACTTTCATCATAGTTGTGTGATCTGATCTTGCATCTTCTATCATACGAGTACAATCTTTTATTGGCTTGAGATCGTGAGAGTTCTCCGATAGGCAAGATAAAGAAGTCACAAACATCTTCGTCTCACTATTTGTGATTCCTCGACGTCCTCTTGTGTATTCAAGTAAGACTGTTGAGAGGTGATTGATTAATCTAGGTTGTTCTTCGGGAATATAAGACCGGATTATCAATTGGTTCATGTTACCTTGAATTTATATATAAAGACGGAACAAAACCTAGGGTTTATCTGCGGGAGACAGATTTATCCTCTTATAGACTTTTTTGTGTGAGACAGATCTGTTTATTATCAAGTATGTGATTTTGGGTTACAACAACTCATGGTTGTGGGTGAGATCAGCTAAGGGAATCAAGTGCGCAGTATCCTACTGAGATCAGAGGCATAGGAGTACAACTGTACCTTGGATCGGTGGGAGACTGATTGGGGTTCAACTATAGTCCAGTCCGAAGTTAGTTTGCAGTAGGCTAGTATCTGTAGCGGCTTAATACAGTGTGTATTCAATCTGGACTAGGTCCCAGGGTTTTTCTGCATTTGCGGTTTCCTCGTTAACAAAATTTCCGGTGTCTGTGTGATTTCTTTTCCGCATTATATTTTATATAATTGATATAATACAGGCTGTGCGTTCGTGATCATCAATTGGAAATCCAACCTTTGGTTGTTGATTGATATTGATTGATCCTTGGACATTGGTCTTTGGTACCGTCCAAGTATTCCTTGTGTTTGATAAAGACTCGCTATTGTTTTTAGCTTGAGTAAAAATCAAATCAAGAGAAATATATTAACTCCTTGAGATACTTTTATCTGGATTGAGTCTGACTGTCTAGTTGATTCTCTAGCAAAGTATTTCGGAGTTAGTCCATACAGATTGCTAAGCGAAATATTGGGTGGTGTTGTTAGACCCCCGCTTTTTCAGTCAAAACTATAAATCTTTATTTCTAGTTTACTTATAGCTATGTCTCGGATTATAATAGAATGTGTATTTGAGTTTTAGACTTCTCGGAGTTCATCGATTGAAGACGAAGAACTACTAAGGGGAGCTTGTGGAACTTCATCCACAAAAGGTATGTGGAGACTTGAACTCATCTATCACTCAGAAGTCTATTCTATTATATCTCCTATTGAGACAAAAGTCGTATAGTTATATAGACTTTACATTATACACATTTGATATTTCGGGATGAGTTTAACTCGCTTATATCTTTCCCGAAATATGTGTTGGAAAGCTTTTTGCTTTAACTACGTTCATCATTATTTTTGTTGAAAGTTAAAAGATGATCATGTGAAAATCACCTGGTAACATCTTACATGATTTGTGTGAGACAGTCATTTGATATAGACTCGGAATGTTTTGTATTGATCATTCGATCACTTGAAAATTGCTTATAAGCTAATAGTTTGTATGAGACGGCTATTTTCGTCTTCTAAGAATGTTTCAATGATTTAAATGGGAGTTAAGAGATAAAACCCATGTCTGGATACTTTACGGTTTGTGTACTTAGTGTACGAACTGTTTTGATGGAATTCAGGACCGAAATTTTGCATACCCGTTCGCAAACTTATTCAACTGTTAAAGTCAGGGTACTTAAGTTTGCATACCTGTTCCCAAACTGATTTAACTGTTGAAGTCCAGGAACCAAGTTTGCGTACCCATTCGCAAACGGTTTCAACTGAGTTCGGTCCGGAGCTAAAGTTTGCATACCCGTTTGCAAATTGTCGGCTTGTGACCAATGTCCGGAACTTAAGTTTGCGTACTCGTTCGCAAAAGGTTTCAACTGAGTTCGGTCCGGAGCTAAAATTTGCAGACCCGTTTGCAAACTGTCGGCTTGTGACCAATGTCCGGAACTTAAGTTTGCGTACCCGTTTGCAAACTTAAGTGGTTCAAGTTCTTAAATCGGCTAAGTATGATTTCATACTCATGAACAAATACATTTATATGTTAAGGAATGCAATCTTTGCAAACCGTGTCTATGCGAATGTAAACAATTGAACAACTCTATGAGTAACACAATTAGATTCATTTGATCATCAATTGATCTAGAAGTGTTAAGATGAACAAGGTTAAGAGAAAAGTGTTCATATGGCTAACTTCGGTTAACTTTTGAGCCAACTCAATATACACATTTAGGTACGGTTACCCATATCTAAATGAAGGTGTATTTCATTTGTGTGTAACAAGCTAAAGACCATCTAACGGTGGAAAGATATTAGCTTGAATCTTGAATCAGGTTTCATCTAAAGTTGAATATTGATTGCTTTGTTCCAAAGTTATCAAACCTTGATTTGAAGAATATATAAGGGAGAACTCTAGCAACTGGGAAACCTAATCCCACACCTCCTGTGTGATACTAGTTGCGACTAGAGTCTATTCTCCTTTAACCTAGGTTTTCCCTAAAACCATTATAGGTTAACGACTTAAAGACTTCATTGGGATTCTGAAGCCAGACCCAACTATTTTTTCTGTAGTTGCGTGTTATGATCTTGCTTTGTTATATCGTATTGAGTAATATCTTCTCTAGAGCTGCACATGAGCCGGTACAGTCCGGGTTTCTTGTGAACCCGGTACCTGTACCTGGTGTTGACCGGTTCCTCACTTTGAGGACTGGTACCTGTACCTGGAGTTGTACCTGTACCGGTGAGACTGGCCGGTTCCACTCCGGTACCGGGTTTTTACCCGCTGCAGTTACGTAATCATCTTCATCCAAATCTATTGGTACTCAAAAGATGTCCTGGGCTCTAAATCGGTTATAGACAGTGTACTAATCATTGATCAGGAGATGAGTTTGATCAGTTATTGAATCGCGAAATCCACATTTCTATGTGTATTCAACAAAATCAAAAGATAACAAAACGTATGAGACTATTCTAATCAACTCAAAGACATAACAAAACTTGGAATCAAGGATAGGGAAAATAATGAATCAAAAACACTGAACAATAAACGTAACAATAGAATTAGAAAACCCTATTATAAGACTACAAGCCCTAAAATTCGAAATCAAGCAAATCTCGTTAAGAATATGCAAAACCCAGGCATTACCCAATGCTTAAACCAATCTCAATTAACTTAAAGTAACACCAAATTTGAACAAACCTCCAAACTGTTCCCTCAATTATTCATGAAATTCCAAAAAAATTAATACAAAATTGAAGAACATGAAGAAGATAAATCGATTTATAAATAATTTGTGAAGCAGCACCATTCCATCCTAGCCAATTGCACCACCTTATCTTCTCCATCGTCCGAAACTTCTCTGTAATTGATCGATTAAACCCCCAACTAAACAACCAAAAACCCTAATTTCTCCAAAATCAATTAAACATGAACCCTAAATTAATTAACATCTATAGTAGTTGTACCAAAGTGTAAAGAACAAGAGAACAAGAAAAATACGGTGGTGGTGATTCTGGTGGTGGAGGCTGTAATGGTGAGTGGGGGTGGCTCTATGTCGGAAAAAACGAAGAAGAGAAGAAGATTCTCTTAAGAAGAATCGAGAGAAACAGTGAGTAGGTCAATAAAATTGGAAATATATATGCTTAGTGGACGGTCAGGATGTAAGATTCCTAAACAAATCTAAGGCTATCATTAACCGGGACATATGGGCCGGGACAGGCCGGAACAGGCCCCAAAACCAGTACTTGTACCGGCCTACTCCGGGTCTCTACTTTCAGAACCGGTACATGTACCGACAACTCCAGGCCCGGTACGGTACAAGTCCGGGTTTTTCGGTTCCTAACCGGTAAATGTACTTTGGACCGAGTCTTGTGCATCCTTAATCTTCTCTAAGATTTGCTCGAGATTTATCTCCGATAGGTAAGATATAAAAAATAATCACAAAGCTCTTTGTCTCATTCTTTGTGATTCCACAATAACTTGTTCTACTACCATATAATTAAGTTATTGTGAGGTGATTGATATTTCTAGGCTGTTTTTCGGGAATATAAGACAGGATTATGAATTGGTTCATGTTCACCTTGATTTATCAAAATACGGAACAAAAACTTCATAGGTATTTCTGTGGGAGACAAATTTGTCTATTCTAATAGACTTTTCTATGGGAGACAGATTTGTTTATTAAGTTTTTACTTTGAGTAGTAGCAACTCTTAGTTTTGGGTGAGATCAGCTAAGGGAATCAAGTGCGTAGAGTCCTGCTGGGATTCAGAGGCGTAAGGAACGCGACTGTACCTTAATCAGTGTGAGATTAGTTAGGGCTCAACTACATTCCAATCCGAAGTTAACTTGTAGTAGCTAGAGTCTGTAGCGGCTTATTACAGTGTGGTGTTCAAATCTAGACTAGGTTCGTGGGTTTTTCCTCGTTTGCGGTTTCCTTGTTAACAAAACTTCTGGTGTCTGTGTTATTTTTTTTCCGCATTATATTTGTTTATGTAATTGAAATATCACAGGTTGTGCGTAATTCAATCAATTGGTAAATCTAACCTTTGGTTGTTGATTGAAATTGATTGACACTTGAACATTGGTCTTTGGTACTGTTGAAGTTGTTTCTCATAATAATCAGGCTCACGGATTTCTATCTGTTTGATTTGTTGATTACATTGAGGAATAGAGATATAACTCTTGGATATTTTTTTCCTTGATTGAGTATGACTGTCTAGTTGATTCTCTTGGAATTATATTGGATTTAGTTCATACAGATTTCTTAAATGAAATATTGGGTGTGGTTGTTAGACCCCCCCCCCCCCTTTCATGATTAATTGATCAATACGAAACTTCCCAAGTTAACATCAAATGATTATCTCACACAAATCATGCAAGATATTCAAGGTAATTTTCACATGATCATCTTGAATTAATATTTAGTTTCCAACAAATAAATTGTTCACGACTAAACTTTTCAAATAGATGATGAAGCTTTCTAAGCTTTAAACTTGTATTTCGAAAATATATAAACGAGATAAACTCGACTCGAAATTTCAAATGTGTATAATATATAGCTATACGACTTAGTGATAGACACATTTTGTGTCTAATTTGTTCTCAATACTATATATTGTTGGCACTCGATTTTGTACTAATTTTGGTGTTTTATGTGTTTGTAGGCATTTTATGTGTTGCTCAAAAAGTGCTATTTAGACCCCCGGAGAAAAGTATTAAAGGCACACTCATTTTGGACAAGGGAACCCCAGGATGTTAAAGGCGCCCGTGTTTTGGATCAGGGCACATCTTCTTCTTCATTTCAAATTGCAAATTTTGCGGGAGATAGTGCAGACGCAGACAGAATTAGGGTTGAAGTTTTGATCGTGTTCTAGGGAGATTCAAGGGCTGAAACTCATTGGGTTTGTCTATTTTGATCCAATAGAGATAGTAATGATCGTCGTTTATACCAGAGTTGGCTAGAACGGTGGATATAAGGGTTGAACATATTCCCGGGTTTTCTTCCTGCGGAAACTCTGTTAAGATTTTGGTCACGTTGGAATGAGACTCGAGCACTGGATTTGGTTTCTTTGGGCCTGTTTGGACCAAACAGGGATGGTATGGTCGATGGTTTCGGTTAGAGTTGGCTGCATCGTGGGATTGAAACAAACAGAGCAACACGTTCGTGGTAGAGTTTTTCACGGGATTTGCTATGAATTTCGTGTGCTGCTGGGACTCTAAATCGTGTGTTTCTCATGTTTGGAAAGTGCTTGGTCGCTGCAGAGACGTGAAGGAATTAAGTAAGGAAGTTTCCGCACTGTTTGACAGCGTGAGAAGAGAAGAAGGGGAAAAAAATATTACCAAGGAGATATTCTTTACCGCCGAGTAAATGGAGAATTATATGGAGTTATGACGGGATATTTCGGTGTTGTGAGGCTATATAAACTGTTGAGGAGCAATAGAAAGTGGGATGGAGAGTTGGGGAAGAGAATAGAGAGCTACAGAGAAGAGATTGGACGAGTTGCAGAGAATATTTTTCTGCTGCCGAAGAACACGAAGAAAAGACTGCCAAAGACAGTCGTTTTCCAATAGTGACAACGACGCTTAGCCGTGGGTCGTAGAGCTACAGTGGTTGCGACACATAGTGACAGTCGTAGAAGCTACAACGTCAGTAACGGTTTATTGTTGTATCTGTAACAATTATAACTGTTAAAAATGCCCTGTTTTATACCTTTTCTCCTTGTAAACACCTTTTTGAGCAATGAAAAATTCCTTTGAGTGTGTTTTCACCATGAGGGGCTAGACCCCATCACTGGGACAACGGAGGAAGCAACTTTTCATGATTGTGGTTTAATTCTTTTATTGACTTTTTGCATAGATTTAATTGTTTTATGATTTCTATTAATTATTTGTTATTTTGTTAGATGCCGCATGCTTAGTTCTAAATACTTTAGATGCGTCATGCTTTTAACTTACAAATAATATTTTACGAAATATATTTTTGGCAAAGAACTAGAGTCACAACTTCTTTTGTTTGAGCTATATTGTCTAGAGTTAATGACTGAACCATAACAATATGAAAAGTAGTGGAATCCCGCGTCTCAGCGTCTCTTCATCTTGTGACAAATTGTGTATATATATTTTTCCTTATTTTCTTTATTAAGTCTTAAAACAAATTCTCAACAAATCTGAGTGAACGAATCATCTTACTACAACATCATTGAAAAATATCATCAATTTTTGGCGCCGCCGACGCGGATTTGTTTATAAATTTGTTTTTAGTTTTTTTTTTTTATTTGTTTCTTTTTACGCCTTTTGGTATTTCTTGTTTGCTTTCAGATTTGGAACTGAGCTAAAGAAAAGGGGAGAAAGTGCTGAAAACAAAAGCGAAGCCAAAGAAGAAAAGAAAAGAGGAATCCAAAAGGAGTGACGAAGAATTTTTTTTTATATAGATATTCTATTTATTTATTTTTTTAGAAACTGTAATTAAGGTTTTTATTTTTGGACATTTTGTTTATTTTCGGACATTGAACTTTAGGACTTTTTTTTTTAAACCCTACGGAAGGGTACTTTTAAATAAACTATTTGCAGAGAAGGACGGCGATTACGATATCGCCTCGGCCCCTCGGGTTCGTACATGACATAGGAGTCGTGGCCCGAGTCGACTTCAACGGTTCATCCCCCATCTGGAACGGGAGGTAAGAATTCTAAACACCCGCGAATCCCCTGTCAGCGGGTTTACTAGATGATTTTGTATGCTTATATGTTGAGGACCTGAAATCGGATTTAATTTTCTAGTAAACGGCAAGGCCTAGCCAAATCAAGATAAGGACTCGGATTTCATCACCGTTTCCTTCTTTCCCGCCTTAGGAACATGTAACCTACGAACCTAAACCTTAAAATTTGGACTAGAACGAGACCGATAGGGTAACGAGCTTAATAGGAAAGTCATTCGAAAAATATTGGTTACTCTTTTAAGCATACTTCAAAGTTCATGATGGTTTCTGTGAGTTGAATGCGTGACTGTGCCGCCTTGTAATGCGGTAAGGCCTTGGGTATCAAATCTCCACGCAGCTTCCCTCGCCTCTATTCAACTTACTTTGACTCGGATTGATTCCAGAGGGGTTCGCTCAAATTGTAACGAATTCCCTTTCGAAGGATTAGAAGCTGGTCTAGAAATAATCTAAATGGAGCCATCATGCTTTTTGTTTGCTAGATAAAATAGGCTTGTTGTGGTAGAGTCATCCTTCTTTGTGTTTGTTTAGAATTCCCTTGCAGTTAGGATGTCGAACTGGTATTATAATAGCCAATACAATGAGTATCCGACTGAGCAGCTTGGACATTATCCTTTTTATGACCATAGTGTGAATAGTGATTGGGAACGCGAAACTTGTGAAGGTTATGGTCTATACCATTGTGAGCCCAATTACTATCCACATACCCACAGGTCATACGAGCAAAACAATCCTTCTATTTCTCTAGAAGAGTCTCTCAAGAGTTTCAATGAGTCAGCACGGAAGTTATTTATGAAAGATACTTATAATATTCTTCTCCCAGAAGAGTCCGTAGAGCGGTCAACTAAGATATCTCTAGAAGAGACCCTCAAGCAATTTACTGAGAATACAAATAGGATTGTGGAAAAACTTGCTCAAGATAGTCTTAGTTTCCAGTGTAGTTTTCCCAATACCACCCTCGAAAATAAGGATAGTTTTTATTCACATAATCAAGATGACGAGGTTAGAATTGGTAACACTACTTGTTTTGATAAGGTTCGATCATTTTCATGTTATTATAGTGATGATTATGATGAGGATAGTATTGATGAAGAACATGAAATATGTAGGCATAGTGATCAGGAATTTGTTACTCCGATTGATCTTTATAATGATAGTGTTGTTTCTAGTACAAATCCAAATAATTTTAATAATTATTCACCTATTCAAAAGGATGAGGATTTGACTAGAGATACCACCGTTTTAGACGATGTAGTTCATGATCATTTAGCCTGCAGTATGTTGGATAATCCATTATTTGATGTGCCTATCAGTGAATCAGAGGAGGTAACTATGATTAAAACCTTAGTTGATGAGCCTTTATATGAAACTTTCTCTGATAATCCTTTATATGATTGTGATGATGGTTTGGAGGAAAGAGTTTACCCTGAGAATACTGTTTTAGAATCTAGCGATTTAGAAACACTAGTCTTAGAAGATGATAAACTCGTAGAAATGAGTGAGGATGAACCCAACTTAGAAGAATCTATTGACCATTTCCAGGAATCTGATGACCTAGAAATCAGGGAAGTTGTGACTAGTCTTTCTAGAGACACAGAAAACTCTAAGTTTGGCGGTGATTATCATTCTCCGTGTGCTTTAACTCTTAGAAAGTACCCTCCTGTAGGACTTGACATTTGTGCCTCAACCATCTTACAAGATTATCTTCATACACGTTTTCCCGAACCTAATGATGTCCAGAAAGAAGCTCAGTTGTTAGAAACCCATCCTCTGGTTGATGTGGTTAACCCAGGCTATGATACCAAGATTGACTTTGTTTTCCCACCAAAAACTTTTCAACCAATTGTGGGAACATATGATTTTCAGATGTGTCGGTTATTAAGTTTTGAGACTAAACCTAATTACTTTAGGATATTAGGGTCGACACATTTTCTTAAGGAAGACCACCTCTTTCATTGTGGTCATCTCTGTGGGTCAAATCTGATTGACTTAGAGGATCCCCAGTTATTCAGGCTTTTGTTATGCGCTTCTAAGTTCTTAGTTGAGTACTTCCAGACTCTTCAGTCTGATCTTCAGAATGCCTTTGAGGAAATCCATTCCAGGAAAACTTCTTATTTAGACCCTTTTATAGAGCCTGAACCTGAACCACAACTAGATGTAGTTGTCTTAAGCAAGGGTATGTTTGGTATTTTCTTGGTCTGTTGCACTTTCCTCTTCTTGTGGGTAACACTTTTTGATCCAGATGACCCACAGTTATCCCGACTACTTCTATATGATTCTATGAGGTGACTAATTCCTTCAGATGTCTGGCTGAAGACTTTAAACTTAGCACTTCTTGGGAGGTAACCCAATATTCTTGCGACACGGTAATATCCTTCCTTATCTCTTTTGCTTCAAGTGGTAACAGTTTCTCCTTGTTCATGCTTTTAATTTTATCTTTAGAACATTGAGGACAATGTTAGATTTAAGTTTGGGGGTATGGGAGAAACATTTTAGTCGCATTTTTGAAACTTCTAGCGTCACATAGTACCCGGTTAGCTAAGTTTACATACTGCTTCTCACCGAAAATATAGAAATTGGAATGCTAGAGATAACAACCTATTGATACATTAGAGAAAAAGACATTGAGATCCTTGAAATTCAGGAGAGAACTTGTTCCTTTTATAGGGTAACCGTGATGGACCTAACCATCCATGATGGAAAAGCGAGTAGGTCAGGAGGAAATTCCAGAAAGACAAAGCAACCTCACAATGTAGTCTTAGTTACTGGATTATTACGACTCTCTCTCAGTAGAAACTTAGCATCATCAACAAGCGGAGTGACATCAAAATATATGAAGAAAGTTGAAGACGTTTGAGGTTTAGAAGTAACAATGGAAAAAAATATTTCAAAAATCAAAGTTGAAGACTTAGTTATAAAAAGTTATAAGAACAAATGATATAAGTTGTTGAAGTTCATGATACCAAGACATCACAAGTTGCGAAGATCCAAGTTCTAAAGTCCTTCTCTCATGGCCATTTAAATTTTTGTCTTGTTATTTTTGAAAAAAAAAAAATCGTTACGTTTTGTTCAATAAGGCCAAAGGGAAGTAGAAATTTATAAGTCAAGCAAGAAATCGAAGAGAAGAGTTAATTGTCAAGGTTCTATGAGGTTCGATAGTTTATCATCAACAGTTGAAGACCGAAGAAGACGTTGTTTCTACTGAGCACTACGAGAGAGTCGAAGAAAGATACATTTGGTTGCTTTGTTAGTCCGCTTTCAATCTGGCAAAAGATCTTTCTAGCACTGGTTTAACTCATCACACGTAATTAGTCCAGCTGTGTAGCAGATGTACCTCTCATCTTTATCTCTCTCCTAATCTTATCCAGTTGTAAATCAACGGACGCATCTTACAATGTTTATCTAGATGTGTAGCGGATATCTCTTTATCTAGCAGTGTTGCGGATGTGTCTCCCCTTTTCTTTAGTCAGCTTTAGAGCTGGAACCTTTAATTTCTCTGGCATTCTAGTTACTTGGAGATTGGTTGAGAATATGTATGTCCTCATAGCTCTTTGGATACTTGTGACCAATTAGAAGTCATGGTTTTGTGGGTACACCTCTTGTAAACCCTCCCGAGATTAACTCGGTTTTATTTTTTATTAGTTTTGCTCGAGGACTAGCAAATAATAAGTTTGGGGGTATTTGTTAGACAAGTTTTGTGTCTAATTTGTTCTCAATACTATATATTGTTGGCACTCGATTTTGTACTAATTTTGGTGTTTTATGTGTTTGTAGGCATTTTTGGAGAAATACATTTGTGTGGAAAAAGTTGCTCAAAAAGTGCTATTTAGACCCCCGGAGAAAAGTATTAAAAGCACCCTCATTTTGGATAAGGGCACCCCAGGCTGTTAAAGGCGCCCGTGTTTTGGATCAGGGCACATCTTCTTCTTCATTTCAAATTGCAAATTTGGCAAGAGATAGTGCAGACACAGACATAATTAGGGTTGAAGTTTTGATCGTGTTCTAGGGAGATTCAAGGGCTGAAACTCATTGGGTTTGTCTATTTTGATCCAATAGAGATAGTAATGATCGTCGTTTATACCAGAGTTGGCTAGAACGGTGGATATAAGGGTTGAACATATTCCCGGGTTTTCTTCCTGCGGAAACTCTGTTAAGATTTTGGTCACGTTGGAATGAGACTCGAGCACTGGATTTGGTTTATTTGGGCCTGTTTGGACCAAACAGGGATGGTATGGTCGATGGTTTCGGTTAGAGTTGGCTGCATCGTGGGATTGAAACAAACAGAGCAACACGTTCGTGGTAGAGTTTTTCACGGGATTTGCTATGAATTTCGTGTGCTGCTGGGACTCTAAATCGTGTGTTTCTCATGTTTGGAAAGTGCTTGGTCGCTGCAGAGACGTGAAGGAATTAAGTAAGGAAGTTTCCGCACTGTTTGACAGCGTGAGAAGAGAAGAAGGGGAAAAAAATATTACCAAGGAGATATTCTTTACCGCCGAGTAAATGGAGAATTATATGGAGTTATGACGGGATATTTCGGTGTTGTGAGGCTATATAAACTGTTGAGGAGCAATAGAAAGTGGGATGGAGAGTTGGGGAAGAGAATAGAGAGCTACAGAGAAGAGATTGGACGAGTTGCAGAGAATATTTTTCTGCTGCTGTAGAACACGAAGAACAGACTGCCAAAGACAGTCGTTTTCTAACAGTGACAACGACGCTTAGCTGTGGGTCGTAGAGCTACAGTGGTTGCTACACATAGTGAGAGTCGTAGAAGCTACAACGTCAGTAACAATTTATTGTTGTATCTGTAACAATTATAACTGTTACAAAGGCCCTGTTTTATACCTTTTCTCCTTGTAAACACCTTTTTGAGCAATGAAAAATTCCTTTGAGTGTGTTTTCACCATGCGGAGCTAGACCCCATCACTGGGACAATGGAGGAAGCAACTTTTCATGATTGTGGTAAATGAATTAATTCTTTTATTGACTTTTTGCATAGATTTAATTGCTTTATGATTTCTATTAATTATTTGTTATTTTGTTAGATGCCGCATGCTTAGTTCTAAATACTTTAGATGCGTCATGCTTTTAACTTACAAATAATATTTTACGAAATTTATTTTTGGCAAAGAACTAGAGTCACAACTTCTTTTGTTTGAGCTATATTGTCTAGAGTTAATGACTGAACCATAACAATATGAAAAGTAGTGGAATCCCGCGTCTCAGCGTCTCTTCATCTTGTGACAAATTGTGTATATATATTTTTCCTTATTTTCTTTATTAAGTCTTAAAACAAATTCTCAACAAATCTGAGTGAACGAATCATCTTACTACAACATCATTGAAAATCACATCAATTATTGGCGTCGCCGACGCGGATTTGTTTATAAATTTGTTTTTAGTTTTTTTTATTTGTTCCTTTTTACGCCTTTTGGTATTTCTTGTTTGCTTTCAGATTTGGAACTGAGCTAAAGAAAAGGGGAGAAAGTGCTGAAAACAAAAGCGAAGCCAAAGAAAAAAAGAAGGAGGAATCCAAAAGGAGTGAAGAAGAAATTTGTTTATATATAGATATTCTGTTTTATTTTTTTTAGAAACTGTAATTAAGTTGTTGTTTTTTTTTTGTAAAGTTTTTTTTTTGGACATTTTTTTTTGGACGTTGGACATTTTTATTTTTTTTTTAAAACCCTACGGCAGTGTACTTTTAAATAAACTGTTTGCAGAGAAGGACGACGATTACGATATCACCTCGGCCCCTCGGGTTCGTACATGACATAGGAGTCGTGGCCCGAGTCGACTTCAACGGTTCATCCCCCGTTTGGAACGGGAGGTAAAAATTCTAAACACCCGCGAATCCCCTGTCAGCGAGTTTACCGGATGATTTTGTATGCTTATATGTTGAGGACCTGAAATCGGATTTAATTTTCTAGTAAAGGGCAAGGCCTGGCCAAATCAAGATAAGGACTCGGATTTCATCACTGTTTCCTTCTTGCCCTCCTTAGGAACACGTAACCTACGCGAACCTAAACCTTAAAATTTGGACTAGAACGAGACCGATAGGGTAACGAGCTTAATAGGAAAGTCATTCGAAAAATATTGGTTACTCTTTTAAGCATACTTCAAAGTTCATGATGGTTTCTGTGAGTTGAATGCGTGACTGCGCCGCCTTGTAATGCGGTGAGGCCTTGGGTATCAAAGCTCTACGCAGCTTCCCTCGCCTCTATTCAACTTACTTTGAATCAGATTGATTCCAGAGGGGTTTGCTCAAATTGTAACGAATTCCCTTTCGAAGGATTAGAAGCTGGTCTAGAAACAATCTAAGTGGAGCCATCATGCTTTTTGTTTGCTAGATAAAATAGGCTTGTTGTGGTCGAGTCAGCCTTCTTTGTGTTTGTTTAGAATTCCCTTGCAGTTAGGATGTCGAACTGGTATTATAATAGCCAATACAATGAGTATCCGACTGATCAGCTTAGACATTATCCTTTTTATGACCATAGTGTGAATAGTGATTGGGAACGCGAAACCTTTGAAGGTTATGGTCCATACCATTTTGAGCCCAATTACTATCCACATACCCACAGGTCATACGAGCAAAACAATCCTTCTATTTCTCTAGAAGAGTCTCTCAAGAGTTTCAATGAGTCAGCACAGAAGTTATTTATGAAAGATACTTATAATATTCTTCTCCCAGAAGAGTCCGTAGAGCGGTCAACTAAGATATCTCTAGAAGAGACCCTCAAGCAATTTACTGAGAATACAAATAGGATTGTGGAAAAACTTGATCAAGATAGTCTTAATTTCCAGTGTAGTTTTCCCAATACCACCCTCGAAAATAAGGATAGTTTTTATTCACATAATCAAGATGACGAGGTTAGAATTGGTAACACTACTTGTTTAGATAAGGTTTGATCATTTTCATGTTATTATAGTGATGATTATGATGAGGATAGTATTGATGAAGAACATGAAATATGTAGGCATAGTGATCAGGAATTTGTTACTCCGATTGATCTTTATAATGATAGTGTTGTTTCTAGTACAAATCCAAATAATTTTAATAATTATTCACCTATTCAAAAGGATGAGGATTTGACTAGAGATACCACCGTTTTAGACGATGTAGTTCATGATCATTTAGCCTGCAGTATGTTGGATAATCCATTATTTGATGTGCCTATCAGTGAATCAGAGGAGGTAACTATGATTAAAACCTTAGTTGATGAGCCTTTATATGAAACTTTCTCTGATAATCCTTTATATGATTGTGATGATGGTTTGGAGGAAAGAGTTTACCCTGAGAATACTGTTTTAGAATCTAGCGATTTAGAAACACTAGTCTTAGAAGATGATAAACTCGTAGAAATGAGTGAGGATGAACCCAACTTAGAAGAATCTATTGACCATTTCCAGGAATCTGATGACCTAGAAATCAGGGAAGTTGTGACTAGTCTTTCTAGAGACACAGAAAACTCTAAGTTTGGCGGTGATTATCATTCTCCGTGTGCTTTAACTCTTAGAAAGTACCCTCCTGTAGGACTTGACATTTGTGCCTCAACCATCTTACAAGATTATCTTCATACACGTTTTCCCGAACCTAATGATGTCCAGAAAGAAGCTCAGTTGTTAGAAACCCATCCTCTGGTTGATGTGGTTAACCCAGGCTATGATACCAAGATTGACTTTGTTTTCCCACCAAAAACTTTTCAACCAATTGTGGGAACATATGATTTTCAGATGTGTCGGTTATTAAGTTTTGAGACTAAACCTAATTACTTTAGGATATTAGGGTCGACACATTTTCTTAAGGAAGACCACCTCTTTCATTGTGGTCATCTCTGTGGGTCAAATCTGATTGACTTAGAGGATCCCCAGTTATTCAGGCTTTTGTTATGCGCTTCTAAGTTCTTAGTTGAGTACTTCCAGACTCTTCAGTCTGATCTTCAGAATGCCTTTGAGGAAATCCATTCCAGGAAAACTTCTTATTTAGACCCTTTTATAGAGCCTGAACCTGAACCACAACTAGATGTAGTTGTCTTAAGCAAGGGTATGTTTGGTATTTTCTTGGTCTGTTGCACTTTCCTCTTCTTGTGGGTAACACTTTTTGATCCAGATGACCCACAGTTATCCCGACTACTTCTATATGATTCTATGAGGTGACTAATTCCTTCAGATGTCTGGCTGAAGACTTTAAACTTAGCACTTCTTGGGAGGTAACCCAATATTCTTGCGACACGGTAATATCCTTCCTTATCTCTTTTGCTTCAAGTGGTAACAGTTTCTCCTTGTTCATGCTTTTAATTTTATCTTTAGAACATTGAGGACAATGTTAGATTTAAGTTTGGGGGTATGGGAGAAACATTTTAGTCGCATTTTTGAAACTTCTAGCGTCACATAGTACCCGGTTAGCTAAGTTTACATACTGTTTCTCACCGAAAAGATAGAAATTGGAATGCTAGAGATAACAACCTATTGAGACATTAGAGAAAAAGACATTGAGATCCTTGAAATTCATGAGAGAGCTTATTCCTTTTAGAGGGTAACCGTGATGGACCTAACCATCCATGATGGAAATGCCAGAAAGACAAAGCAACCTCACAATGTAGTCTTAGTTACTGGATTATTACGACTCTCTCTCAGTAGAAACTTATCATCATCAACAAGCGGAGCGACATCAAAATATATGAAGAAAGTTGAAGACGTTTAAGGTTTAGAAGTAACAATAGAAAAGAATATTTCAAAAATCAAAGTTGAAGACTTAGTTACAAAAAGTTATAAGAACAAATGATATAAGTTGTTGAAGTTCATGATACCAAGACATCAAAAGTTGCGAAGATCCAAGTTCTAAAGTCCTTCTCTCATAGCCATTTAAATTTTTGTCTTGTTATTTTTGTCTACAAAAAAAAAATCATCGTTACGTTTTGTTCAATAAGGCCAAAGGGAAGTAGAAATTTATAAGTCAAGCAAGAAATCAAAGAGAAGAGTTAATTGTCAAGGTTCTATGAGGTTCGATAGTTTATCATCAACAGTTGAAGACCGAAGAAGACGTTGTTTCTATTGAGCACTATGAGAGAGTTGAAGAAAGATAATTTGGTTTCTTTGTTAGTACGCTTTCAATCTGACACAAGATCTTTCTAGCACTGGTTCAACTCATCACACGTAATTAGTCCAACTGTGTAGCATATGTCCCTCTCATCTTTATCTCTCTCCTAATCTTATCCAGCTATAAAGAGGATGCATCTTACAATGTTTATCTAGCTGTGTAGCGGATATCTCTTTATCTAGCAGTGTTGCGGATGTGTCTCCCCTTTTCATTAGTCAGCTTTAGAGCTGGCACCTTTAATTTCTCTGGCATTCTAGTTACTTGGAGATAGGTTGAGAATATGTATGTCCTCATAGCTCTTTGGATACTTGTGACCAATTAGAAGTCATGGTTTTGTGGTACACCTCTGGTAAGCCCTCCCGAGATTAACTCGGTTTTATTTTTTATTAGTTTTGCTCGAGGACTAGAAAATAATAAGTTTGGGGGTATTTGATAGACACATTTTGTGTCTAATTTGTTCTCAATACTATATATTGTTGGCACTCGATTTTGTACTAATTTTGGTGTTTTATGAGTTTGTAGGCATTTTTGGAGAAATACATTTGTGTGGAAAAAGTTGCTCAAAAGGTGCTATTTAGACCCCCAGAGAAAAGTATTAAAGGCACCCTCATTTTGGATAAGGGCACCCCAGGCTGTTAAAGGCACCCGTGTTTTGGATCAGGGTACATCTTCTTCTTCATTTCAAATTGCAAATTTTGCGGGAGATAGTGCAGACGCAGACATAATTAGGGTTGAAGTTTTGATCGTGTTCTAGGGAGATTCAAGGGCTGAAACTCATTGGGTTTGTCTATTTTGATCCAATAGAGATAGTAATGATCGTCGTTTATACCAGAGTTGGCTAGAACGGTGGATATAAGGGTTGAACATATTCCCGGGTTTTCTTCCTGCGGAAACTCTGTTAAGATTTTGGTCACGTTGGAATGAGACTCGAGCACTGGATTTGGTTTATTTGGGCCTGTTTGGACCAAACAGGGATGGTGTGGTCGATGGTCTCGGTTAGAGTTGGCTGCATCGTGGGATTGAAACAAACAGAGCAACACGTTCTTGGGAGAGTTTTTCACGGGATTTGCTATGAATTTCGTGTGCTGCTGGGACTCTAAATCGTGTGTTTCTCATGTTTGGAAAGTGCTTGGTCGCTGCAGAGACGTGAAGGAATTAAGTAAGGAAGTTTCCGCACTGTTTGACAGCGTGAGAAGAGAAGAAAGGGAAGAAAATATTCCCAAGGAGATATTCTTTACTGCCGAGTAAATGGAGAATTATATGGAGTTATGACGGGATATTTCGGTGTTGTGAGGCTATATAAACTGTTGAGGAGCAATAGAAAGTGGGATGGAGAGTTGGGGAAGAGAATAGAGAGCTACAGAGAAGAGATTGGACGAGTTGCAGAGAATATTTTTCTGCTGCTGTAGAACACGAAGAACAGACTGCCAAAGACAGTCGTTTTCTAACAGTGACAACGACGCTTAGCTGTGGGTCGTAGAGCTACAGTGGTTGCTACACATAGTGAGAGTCGTAGAAGCTACAACGTCAGTAACAATTTATTGTTGTATCTGTAACAATTATAACTGTTACAAAGGCCCTGTTTTATACCTTTTCTCCTTGTAAACACCTTTTTGAGCAATGAAAAATTCCTTTGAGTGTGTTTTCACCATGCAGAGCTAGAACACATCATTGGGACAACGGAGGAAGCAACTTTTCATGATTGTGGTTTAATTCTTTTATTGACTTTTTGCATAGATTTAATTGTTTTATGATTTCTATTAATTATTTGTTATTTTGTTAGATGTCGCATGCTTAGTTCTAAATACTTTAGATGCGTCATGCTTTTAACTTACAAATAATATTTTACGAAATCTATTTTTGGCAAAGAACTAGAGTCACAACTTCTTTTGTTTGAGCTATATTGTCTAGAGTTAATGACTGAATCATAACAATATGAAAAGTAGTGGAATCCCGCGTCTCAGCGTCTCTTCATCTTGTGACAAATTGTGTATATATATTTTTCCTTATTTTCTTTATTAAGTATTAAAACAAATTCTCAACAAATCTGAGTGAAAGAATCATCTTACTACAACATCATTGAAAAATATCATCAATTTTTGGCGCCGCCGACGCGGATTTGTTTATAAATTTGTTTTTAGTTTTTTTTTTTTATTTGTTTCTTTTTACGCCTTTTGGTATTTCTTGTTTGCTTTCAGCTTTGGAACTGAGCTAAAGAAAAGGGGAGAAAGTGCTGAAAACAAAAGCGAAGCCAAAGAAGAAAACAAAGGAGGAATCCAAAATGAGTGAAGAAGAAAATTTTTGTATATAGATATTCTATTTTATTTTATTTTTAGAAACTGTAATTAAGGTTTTTATTTTTGGACATTTTGTTTATTTTCGGACATTGAACTTTGGGATTTTTTTTTTTAAACCCTATGGAAGGGTACTTTTAAATAAACTGTTTGCAGAGAAGGACGAGATTACGATATCGCCTCGGCCCCTCGGGTTCGTACATGACATAGGAGTCGTGGCTCGAGTCGACTTCAACGGTTCATCCCCCTTCTGGAACGGGAGGTAAGAATTCTAAACACCCGTGAATCCCCTGTCAGCGAGTTTACTGGATGATTTTGTATGCTTATATGTTGAGGACCTGAAATCAGATTTAATTTTCTAGTAAAGGTCAAGGCATGGCCAAATCAAGATAAGGACTCGGATTTCATCACCGTTTCCTTCTTGCCCGCCTTAGGAACATGTAACCTACGCGAACCTAAACCTTAAAATTTGTACTAGAACGAGACCGATAGGGTAACGAGCTTAATAGGAAAGTCATTCGAAAAATATTGGTTACTCTTTTAAGCATACTTCAAAGTTCATGATGGTTTCTGTGAGTTGAATGCGTGACTATGCCGCCTTGTAATGCGATGAGGCCTTGGGTATCAAATCTCCACGCAGCTTCCCTCGCCTCTATTCAACTTACGTTGACTCGGATTGATTCCAGAGGGGTTCGCTCAAATTGTAACGAATTCCCTTTCGAAGGATTAAAAGCTGGTCTAGAAATAATCTAAGTGGATCCATCATGATTTTTGTTTTCTAGATAAAATAGGCTTGTTGTGGTCGAGTCAGCCTTCTTTGTGTTTGTTTAGAATTCCCTTGCAGTTAGGATGTCGAACTGGTATTATAGTAGCCAATACAATGAGTATCCGACTGAGCAGCTTGGACATTATCCTTTTTATGACCATAGTGTGAATAGTGATTGGGAACGCGAAACTTTTGAAGGTTATGGTCTATACCATTGTGAGCCCAATTACTATCCACATACCCACATGTCATGCGAGCAAAACAATCCTTCTATTTCTCTAGAAGAGTCTCTCAAGAGTTTCAATGAGTCAGCACAGAAGTTATTTATGAAAGATACTTATAATATTCTTCTCCCAGAAGAGTCCGTAGAGCGGTCAACTAAGATATCTCTAGAAGAGACCCTCAAGCAATTTACTGAGAATACAAATAGGATTGTGGAAAAACTTGATCAAGATAGTCTTAATTTCCAGTGTAGTTTTCCCAATACCACCCTCGAAAATAAGGATAGTTTTTATTCACATAATCAAGATGACGAGGTTAGAATTGGTAACACTACTTGTTTAGATAAGGTTTGATCATTTTCATGTTATTATAGTGATGATTATGATGAGGATAGTATTGATGAAGAACATGAAATATGTAGGCATAGTGATCAGGAATTTGTTACTCCGATTGATCTTTATAATGATAGTGTTGTTTCTAGTACAAATCCAAATAATTTTAATAATTATTCACCTATTCAAAAGGATGAGGATTTGACTAGAGATACCACCGTTTTAGACGATGTAGTTCATGATCATTTAGCCTGCAGTATGTTGGATAATCCATTATTTGATGTGCCTATCAGTGAATCAGAGGAGGTAACTATGATTAAAACCTTAGTTGATGAGCCTTTATATGAAACTTTCTCTGATAATCCTTTATATGATTGTGATGATGGTTTGGAGGAAAGAGTTTACCCTGAGAATACTGTTTTAGAATCTAGCGATTTAGAAACACTAGTCTTAGAAGATGATAAACTCGTAGAAATGAGTGAGGATGAACCCAACTTAGAAGAATCTATTGACCATTTCCAGGAATCTGATGACCTAGAAATCAGGGAAGTTGTGACTAGTCTTTCTAGAGACACAGAAAACTCTAAGTTTGGGGGTGATTATCATTCTCCGTGTGCTTTAACTCTTAGAAAGTACCCTCCTGTAGGACTTGACATTTGTGCCTCAACCATCTTACAAGATTATCTTCATACACGTTCCCGAACCTAATGATGTCCAGAAAGAAGCTCAGTTGTTAGAAACCCATCCTCTGGTTGATGTGGTTAACCCAGGCTATGATACCAAGATTGACTTTGTTTTCCCACCAAAAACTTTTCAACCAATTGTGGGAACATATGATTTTCAGATGTTTCGGTTATTAAGTTTTGAGACTAAACCTAAGTACTTTAGGATATTAGGGTCGATACATTTTCTTAAGGAAGACCACCTCTTTCATTGTGGTCAGCTCTGTGGGTCAAATCTGATTGACTTAGAGGATCCCCGGTTATTCAGGCTTTTGTTATGCGCTTCTAAGTTCTTACTTGAGTACTTCCAGACTCTTCAGCCTGATCTTCAGAATGCCTTTGAGGAAATCCATTCCAGGAAAACTTCTTATTTAGACCCTTTTATAGAGCTTGAACCTGAACCACAACTAGATGTAGTTTTCTTAAGCAAGGGTATGTTCGGTATTTTCTTGGTATGTTGCACTTTCCTCTTCTTATGGGTAACACTTTTTGATCCAGATGACCCACAGTTATTCCGACTACTTCTATATGATTCTATGAGGTGACTAATTCTTTCCGATGTCTGGCTGAAGACTTTAAACTTAGCACTTCTTGGGAGGTAACCCAATATTCTTGCGACACGGTAATATCCTTCCTTATCTCTTTTGCTTCAAGTGGTAACAGTTTCTCCTTGTTCATGCTTTTAATTTTATCTTTAGAACATTGAGGACAATGTTAGATTTAAGTTTGGGGGTATGGGAGAAACATTTTAGTCGCATTTTTGAAACTTCTAGCGTCACATAGTACCCGGTTAGCTAAGTTTACATACTGTTTCTCACCGAAAATATAGAAATTGGAATGCTAGAGATAACAACCTATTGAGACATTAGAGAAAAAGACATTGAGATCCTTGAAATTCAGGAGAGAACTTGTTCCTTTTAGAGGGTAACCGTGATGGACCTAACCATCCATGATGGAAAAGCGAGTAGGTCAGGAGGAAATTCCAGAAAGACAAAGCAACCTCACAATGTAGTCTTAGTTACTGGATTATTACGACTCTCTCTCAGTAGAAACTTATCATCATCAACAAGCGGAGCGACATCAAAATATATGAAGAAAATTGAAGACGTTTGAGGTTTAGAAGTAACAATAGAAAAAAATATTTCAAAAATCAAATTTGAAGACTTAGTTATAAAAAGTTATAAGAACAAATGATATAAGTTGTTGAAGTTCATGATACCAAGACATCACAAGTTGCGAAGATCCAAGTTCTAAAGTCCTTCTCTCATGGTCATTTAAATTTTTGTCTTGTTATTTTTGAAAAAAAAAAATCGTTACGTTTTGTTCAATAAGGCCAAAGGGAAGTAGAAATTTATAAGTCAAGCAACAAATCGAAGAGAAGAGTTAATTGTCAAGGTTCTATGAGGTTCGTTAGTTTATCATCAACAGTTGAAGACCGAAGAAGACGTTGTTTCTACTGAGCACTATGAGAGAGTCGAAGAAAGATACATTTGGTTGCTTTGTTAGTCTGCTTTCAATCTGGCACAAGATCTTTCTAGCACTGGTTTAACTCATCACACGTAATTAGTCCAGCTGTGTAGCAGATGTCCCTCTCATCTTTATCTCTCTCCTAATCTTATCCAGCTATAAATCAGCGGACGCATCTTACAATGTTTATCTAGCTGTGTAGCGGATATCTCTTTATCTAGCAGTGTTGCGGATGTGTCTCCCCTTTTCTTTAGTCAGCTTTAGAGATGACACCTTTAATTTCTCTGGCATTCTAGTTACTTGGAGATAGGTTGAGAATATGTATGTCCTCATAGCTCTTTGGATACTTGTGACCAATTAGAAGTCATGGTTTTGTGGGTACACCTTAGGTAAACCCTCCCGAGATTAACTCGGTTTTATTTTTTATTAGTTTTGCTCGAGGACTAGCAAATAATAAGTTGGGGGTATTTGATAGACACATTTTGTGTCTAATTTGTTCTCAATACTATATATTGTTGGCACTCGATTTTGTACTAATTTTGGTGTTTTATGTGTTTGTAGACATTTTTGGAGAAATACATTTGTGTGGAAAAAGTTTCTCAAAAAGTGCTATTTAGACCCCCGGAGAAAAGTATTAAAGGCACCCTCATTTTGGATAAGGGCACCCCAAGATGTTAAAGGCGCCCGTGTTTTGGATCAGGGCACATCTTCTTCTTCATTTCAAATTGCAAATTTGGCGGGAGATAGTGCAGACGCAGAAAGAATTAGGGTTGAAGTTTTGATCGTGTTCTAGGGAGACTCAAGGGCTGAAACTCATTAGGTTTGTCTATTTTGATCCAATAGAGATAGTAATGATCGTCGTTTATACCAGAGTTGGCTAGAACGGTGGATATAAGGGTTGAACATATTCCCGGGTTTTCTTCCTGCGGAAGCTCTGTTAAGATTTTGGTCACGTTGGAATGAGACTCGAGCACTGGATTTGGTTTCTTTGGGCCTGTTTGGACCAAACAGGGATGGTATGGTCGATGGTTTCGGTTAGAGTTGGCTGCATCGTGGGATTGAAACAAACAGAGCAACACGTTCGTGGGAGAGTTTTTCACGGGATTTTCTATGAATTTCGTGTGCTGCTGGGACTCTAAATCGTGTGTTTCTCATGTTTGGAAAGTGCTTGGTCGCTGCAGAGACGTGAAGGAATTAAGTACGGAAGTTTCCGCACTGTTTGACAGCGTGAGAAGAGAAGAAAGGGAAGAAAATATTCCCAAGGAGATATTCTTTACTGCCGAGTAAATGGAGAATTATATGTAGTTATGACGAGATATTTCGGTGTTTTGAGGCTATATAAACTGTTGAGGAGCAATAGAAAGTGGGATTGAGAGTTGGGGAAGAGAATAGAGAGCTACAGAGAAGAGATTGGACGAGTTGCAGAGAATATTTTTCTGCTGCTGTAGAACACGAAGAACAGACTGCCAAAGACAGTCGTTTTCCAACAGTGACAACGACGCTTAGCCGTGGGTCGTAGAGCTACAGTGGTTGCGACACATAGTGACAGTCGTAGAAGCTACATCGTCAGTAACAGTTTATTGTTGTATCTGTAACAATTATAATTGTTACAAAGGCCCTGTTTTATACCTTTTCTCCTTGTAAACACCTTTTTGAGCAATGAAAAATTCCTTTGAGTGTGTATTCACCATGCAGAGCTAGACCACATCACTGGGACAACGGAGGAAGCAACTTTTCATGATTGTGGTTTAATTCTTTTATTGACTTTTTGCATAGATTTAATTGTTTCATGATTTCTATTAATTATTTGTTATTTTGTTAGATGCCGCATGCTTAGTTCTAAATACTTTAGATGCGTCATGCTTTTAACTTACAAATAATATTTTATGAAATCTATTTTTGGCAAATAACTAGAGTCACAACTTCTTTTGTTTGAGCTATATTGTCTAGAGTTAATGACTGAACCATAACAATATGAAAAGTAGTGGAATCCCGCGTCTCAGCGTCTCTTCATCTTGTGACAAATTGTGTATATATATTTTTCCTTATTTTCTTTATTAAGTCTTAAAACAAATTCTCAACAAATCTGAGTGAACGAATCATCTTACTACAACATCATTGAAAAATATCATCACTTAGTCTCATCAGAAGATAAAATTGAATAGACTTCTGAGTGATAGATAAGTTTTAGTCTGCACATACCTTTTGTTGATGAAGTTCCTCCAGGATCTTCGGTAGATCTTCTCCTTCAATTAGTGAACGTCGTGAAGTTTAATGCTCAACTACACACTTCTATCGTAATCCGAGATAGAGCTATAAATAGAATAAAAATCAAGTATATAGTTTTGATCAACTAAAGTTGACAAACAAGCTTGAGATAACAACGCTTGCGAGTTCGATCGAGCAGTGCTCTAAAAATGTGTCTGACGAGAAGCGAAGATTTGAGGCCCGATCACTACGGATAAGAATAGCACATCAAGGAGTTCGGCCTGCACGGCTAGGCGCCTCATGCGTAATTTTCTGTTGTCACAAAACCTCTGGGAGGTAAGCATATAATTCGGTGTCCTATTTGACATGAAAAAATAGATATTCCATGATATCGCCCTGAGTATCAAAATAATATACTTGAACAGTAAAATATTAGAGTTAAGCACATATTCAAACATTACTATGTAAATACTTATGAACACTCCCAGTATAAATAGTAAGGAGCCAATATTTGGCTCTTAAAAGCTTCTCGTAATCCTTTATTTTCCTTTTTTTTTATCTCGCGTATGGGAGAATTGTATTTATAGTGTCCTTTTGTACTTTTATTTACCGGCTATGTAACCCTGCAAAATTTTATTAGTTACCGTTTTAGTTTAATGCACTTTTTGGTGTTTGTTATTATTTTATTTTTATTTTTCTTTTTATTATTTAATACGACGACGGGGAGATCCAATCGTACCCTAAATACCATCTGGCTCAGGAAAGCCTGATTGTCACTTAATAAATTATTCCATTATCTATATTGTGTCCATATTTGGGTCGAAAAGTATCCTCCGGAAGCATTCAAGTATGTCAAAAATCATATTTCATTTTTTCCTATGGCGGTTGGTATTTATCCTGCCTTGTTTATATGTAGAAGGCATTTCTCACCTTCTCGTGACGACTATCGGAAGACATCTAGATTGAAATCTGTTTTCCCCTGTAGTGGACATACAACTCCATCTACTTATTGTTGTATTTCGTGGGAATCCAAAGCAGTTTATAATAATGATGATGTAAGGTTAGGGTGTTATTTTACTTTTCTGTCAGAAACGTTTGGAACAGAATTTTGGTTAGACATACAAGAAGTTTTATGTGAAGCTTCTTGTGGATGACTCCCTAGGAGTATTAATAGGAATGAAATAACTTCCAATGAAATGAATGGAATTAAAGTTATATAAAATGACGAAGCATTTCGAGTAGTGTTAGGGTGTGTTACTTGAGGGTAAATTTGATGGTAACGATGGATAGTGGTTGGGTCGACTTTAATCCTGACTGCATCTCCTTCTTAACTCTGCCTTTGACTCTGAATTTCAGACCCTTATATTATGGAGACGATCTTCTAGTCGAACGTTCGAGTTGTCGGTGTTATGGACTCTCGTAAAATTTGTTAAACTTATAGTTTGTTATATGTTGGTGTTTCATTAGCGGCGTTGATATGTTTGGTGGGTATAGAATGCCATGAAAATAGATACATTGCCTGCTTTGGGCTTTTTCTATATTTTCAAGATGCATCGCTTCCACATGTGCTTATTGTCGTCCACTCAAAGTTGGTCTCTCGTGATCACATTTGCTATTACTTTAGTATGTATGTTTGCATGGTTTTTGGTTTATATCCAAAAGGATGGGGATATGACTATCCAACATAAATGTGAATGCATAAATATATGAATCATATGTAAATACGTATATGAGAATGTAAGAATAGGCGTGGATGCGGGAATATACAAACCAAATGTAAATACAAAAATATGGAATGACGGTATGGGTTCGGCAATATCTCTTGGGATTAAAGCTACATGCGCCACATACAATTTTTAAAAGTTAACGAGCAAATATTCATTACAAATATAATGAATGACCATACTTTCTAGCGTTCGAGTATCCATCAAATGGTTTTTGTGGTATTATTTGGTCGATTTTATGTGTTTGTGTCTTCTCCAACATAAATATCTCAAGTGTTGTTGTCTTTATCCAAAAATAAGTGACAGGAATTGGTAAATAACGATATCACAACTATAATATATGGGTTTTATAGATAAATCGATAGTTTGTAAGCGAAACGTGGTAGTATAAACAATAACGTCATATAAGCTGAATGTTTAAAAAGATACAATAGGAAAAAGGATAACTTTGTTCCGATAGCAAGAGGTAAGTCGAATCCCCTTGGTTGGCACTATAATCAAGTTTTATTAAATATGTTGACCAACCCATCCAAGATAGTTATAAAGTATCAAAGCTCCTAAGAGTGAACTAAATAGTAAAAATAAAAGATATGAGAGAAAGACAGACTTCATTAGTGAGAAGTGTGATCCTTTCTTTAAGAGTAAGGTTACATATTTATAGGGATACAATAGATGTACTTCATCGACCTCATGTTATTCGTGGACTATAGTTTATGTTACATGGCTAGATATTTCTTTACATGCACGAACTTGGACTTGAGGCCTTACATATGCTTTAGAAACATATTTAGAATGTTGTATCCACACATAGTCTATAGCAGATACTCATTAGTTAAGTGATTACAATTGACTGCATCGTGTACCTACTGCAACCCAATAGATCCCCGTCAAGTTACCTAGTTTCAGTAGTACCCTTGCATCCACACCCTATTAACAAGCAACTCACCCGAATGACTTTATGTACGTCCATTTGTACCTAAGTGTTTCTCCCCATCCCGTCAAGAATATCTAAGTCATGTTGGTTACGTTTGGCTTCCAATTGTATACTTTGGCCAACTAGGATGCTATTCCCCACACCCTAGGATTTAATAACTGAATAGAGTAGCCTTAAGGCACTTAGCTTCCAGTTGCTAAAAATATGTACCAAGGCTCTTATGCTCGATATATGTAGTAGAGCTCCAGCTTGATTAATTTATACACTAAAGTAATAATTCTGACAGAGATTTTAAATTAGTGAATCAAAACTCACGAGGTGTTAAAGTAAACCCTCAAAACTTGATCTCAATCCTTTAATAACCGACACCCGTATCAGGATTGTGACATTTGCTTTCTCGAGCTTGCAGGCTTGAGTCTCTAAATAGAGTAAAGTCTTTTTCCACCAAAAGATGTACACTATGCAACCTTCTAAAAAGTATTATATTGTATGGTGTAAATTTTCTAGCCATCGGCAGTCCTCTATTTATACGATGAAACCAAACCTCGAGGTTTACTTTGTCTTCAAGATATACCAAATTCCATGTACAACGACATTTTTGTTTCCAAAGTAAACATACTTGCCTGGAATATGTTAATTGAGACTTATTATCTTAGCTATTAAAACCCCTTAATTAAATCACAACTATGCACTTATTATACTGGCAGAATTGCCTAAATTTAACTTATGTCATGATAAAAGTAAGTGTAAACATATTGCCTCGAACATTGAAGAAATCCTGGAAGCATATCAAAGATGTATGCTTCAAAATATGTATGTTTATTTTTAGGTTCCAAAACAATAAAATAGAGGTTTTGAAACCTACACATTTTGTATTTTTTTATCATGTGAACCACAATTATATTACTTGTTGTGTAACAGGAAGGTTTCGTAATCAATTCAACCATGATTTCAAAACCTATGTATTTTTCCTAACCTTAATTGGGTTTTGAAACGTATATTGTTTCATATATTTCGAAAAGACTAATTGTTGAAGTATTTTTCTTACGCTCCACTTGCACAATATCTTTTTATTCTGTAATTAAATCATAAATCTTTCTGTGTAGAAGCCTCATCCTTCTATGTGTATGATCATATGATCCATTAGGTTCAATCTAGTGTAAGTCTATCAAAACCACTAAAGATGTGCATGGCTTATATCTAATCAAATACCACTTTTAGATAAGTATATGATTTGGATACTTCCCAAGTTCATCTTCTTTTAATATTCATTCTTACAAGTTTGCAAAGAATGATAATGATCAATTTAAACCTAAGACTCTGAAATATGAACCTAGGCGAAGCAGACTAACTACTTGAGATATGTTTTGACATCAAAGCATAAATACATTTTTAAACTTGACGTACCAACACATGTAGGATTCGATCGAGCTCTGCTCTAGTGATGGTATCATAGCCGATGATCGGTCAACTATCGAGGGTGAGAGTGTACACTAGATGGGTAAGGTTAGGTACATGTCTCGTGAGGGGGAGAGTACGTCAAATATATGGATTGTATGTTCGTAACTAGGGAAGAACTCAATTTTAAGCGCGAATTATTTTTAAATTTATAAAAATTTATGATGGTTCAATATGAATAATTCTCTGATAGTCGTGAACAATTTGATGGTTGTTAACTAATTAATTGCTAGAAAGAATAAAAACCGGAAAAAAAGGACCAAGTAACCAAACTGGTTATCTAATGCAGGGTAAAGTTATAGATGTTGTTGATAGTTATAAAAGTTATCTCTTCACTTGAGTATAGTCGGTCACTGAACCAAATTTAAGCTATTATATACGGTTGAATCTGACACAATATGACAAATATTTTCTGAATTATCCAATTGTTCTTCACAAAAGTATAGTTGTCTAATATTTCATACCAAGTGTTGTATAATATTCAAGTGTTTGGTTCATTAAATTAAAAAAA
>NC_039366.1:172089294-172157713 GCF_003573695.1 Papaver somniferum
CCCCCCCCCCCCCCACCCCCCACCACCACCCATAATGACCTTTTGAACAACTAAATCTCATTGCTCTTCGTGGGAACGAACTTGACTTCATTATATTACTTGTTAATTGAGTGAAATTAAGATCTCTAATTTGTTGCACCCACGACACGCATCAAATTTTGGCACCGCTGCCGGGGAGCAGTCGGTAGATTTAGTTGTTTCTTTTAATTTTATTTTGTTTTTAGATTTGTTTTTAGTTTTTTTTTTAACTTTGTTTTCTAGATTTTTGTTTTAGGTACTTAATCTCTGGCATCGAAGGATTGGAATTACCCGAGGTGCGGAATTCAAACTTGCAAGGGGACGGTACTACAAGCATGTCCACAGTTGCAAGAAGAACGTTCTACATCAACTATGGTGAACGACGGTGAAAATTCACCACCACCTCCACCTCCACCTGTGGAGAGGAAGTTAGGAGAGTTGACATCTCCATGCTTAGATTCACAACCACTGTGCATTACAATCACTAACCCAGTGGAGTTGAAGTCGAATCTACTTCATCATCTACCAAAGTTCAAGGGACATCCAGGTGAAAATCCAAATCGACACCTTCAACAGTTCCAGAATACAATGACAAGTCTGAGGCATGCAACCGCAGACAGAGATATGGCTATACTACAAGCCTTCCCGTTCTCATTGACAGACTTAGCAGAAGAATGGTTGTATTGCCTTCCTCCAGGGAGTGTAACAACATGGACTGAGATGAAAAAGATATTTCTGGAGAAATATTTTCCTGCTTCCAAAGCGGCATCCCTTCGTAAGGAGATTAGTGGCACTCTACAGATGTCTGGGGAGTCTCTATATGAATATTGGGAGAGGTATAAGGGGTTGTTGGCAAGCTGCCCACACCATAATATATCCTCAATACTTATCATCCAATACTTCTACGAAGGATTACTTCCAGAACAAAGGAATTTGATTGATGCAGTTGCCTGTGGTTCACTTACTGAGAAGACAATCTCGCAGGCAACCAGTTTGATTGAGAGTACGGCTGCCAATGCTCAACAATTCTACACCAAAAACAACTCTAATGTCAGAAGAGTTAGCGAATGGGAGAGTTTGCACAGTCAGAGCAACTGATGAACAACATAGATAAGGTAGTATAACGAATGGCAGCAATGATTATTCCTACTTATGAAGAATAGTCTGAACAGGTGAATGTTGTGTTCCCTAATCAAAGGCCAAGGTATGATCCCTACATTAATACTTATAATCCAGGTTTGAAAGATCACCCAAATTTCAGTTATGCAAATCAGCAAGCCGCAGCTCCTGATCTTTATGGGCGACAGTGGTTTTCAACAACCACAGTTTCGACCACAACCTCCACCCCAGCCTCAACAACAGACTCAGAGTTCTAATTTAGAGGATATGATGAAAATGATGATGCAAAAGAAAGATGCCAACAACCACAGTTACGACCACAACCTTCACGTCAGCCTCAACAGCAGACTGAAAATTCTAGTTTAGAGGAGATGATGAAGATTATGATGCAGAAGCAAGATACAAATGCTCAAGAACAGAAAGCAAAGTCTCAGCATCAAGATGCAATTCTGTAGAAAAAAGATATGGCTATAAAGGACTTGCAACTTCAAATGGGACAGTTGGCTACAAACATGAATCAACTGAAAGCACAAACTTCAACAAAGTTTCCATCACAAACTTTTGTGAATACAAGAGAGAATATTAATGCAGTACGTTTGAGGAGTGGAAAGCAAACAGAAGATCCAAAACAATAAGAAAAGGTTAGTCCCGACTTAGAAAAGGAAGTAGAGGAGGAAACCGTGCCAAAGGAAAAGCCAACTTTAACCGGCCAACCTAAGGACACGGTTCCTACTTTTACAACACCACCTCCTTTTCCTAGTCGTTTTGCCAAGTCAAAGAAGCAAGTTCTAGACAAGGAGATTATGGATATTTTCAGCAACGTGCATATCTACATTCCATTTATTAAGGCCATCAGAACGGTACCCAGGTATGCCAAGGTTCTGAAGGATTTGTGCACAAGGAAGGAGAGGTTAATTGCTAACGAGATCAATCAGGTGGGAGAAAGTGCGTCAGCTATGTTGCTAAAAAAAAACCCTGCAAAGTGTAAAGATCCTGGTGGTTTTACAGTGCCAATTGCTATTGGTGACAAACGGTTCGAGCGTGCTTTGCTTGATTTGGGAGCTTCCATAAGCGTGATGTCAGCCGATGTTTATGATTCTTTGAATCTGGGACCTTTAAAGGAGACAGGGATTATCATTCAATTAGCTAATAAGTCTAACATATATCCTAAGGGACTCATGGAAGACGTGTTGGTGCAAGTGTATGAACTAATATTTCCGGTTGATTTCTTTGTTGGGGATATGCAGAATGGGGACAATTGTTCGTCTACTTCATTACTTCTTGGGAGACCATTTATGAAGACTGCTAAGACGAAGATTGATTGTGATACTGGGACACTCACTATATATTTTGACAAAGAGGTTATACGCTTAAATATTTTTGAAGCTATGCGTTATCCAAGTGATATCCATTCTGCATTTTCTGTTGATGTTATTGGTTCGTTAGCACAACAGATATTTGATTTGAACAACGAAAATGAACTTGAATCTGTGATACAAAATAGCATTGATTTGGATGTACTTGGCATGCCTAAATTGGGCGTTGGTATCCCCAAGGAGTTTGTTGAGACATGTGGTGCTTTAATAGCATCACAAGATGTTAGAACAGGTAATATTTCATATATCTCTTTACCTGTAACTGATGAAGTTTATTTACCTTATGTTGTGCAGGCACAATTAGAGCTAAAACGTCTACCTGATCACTTAAAGTACGCTTACTTGGGTAATGGGGAAGAGATTCCACTCATTATTGCAAATAATCTCACAGCAGTACAGGAAAAACGCCTTCTTCGGGTTCTGAAAGAGCACAAAACGGCCATTGGTTGGACAATTGCTGACATCAAAGGCATTAGTCCAGCCATGTGCATGCATAGAATCCTAACCGAAGATGATGTAAAGCCAATACGTGATGCTCGGCGTAGGCTTAATCCCCCAATGATGGAGGTCGTGAAGAAAGAGATCCTCAAATTACTAAGTGTGGGGGTGATTTACCCAATTTCTGACAGCAAATGGGTTAGTCTGGTGCAAGTGGCTCCTAAGAAATCAGGTATCACTGTTGTTAGAAATCAAGATGATGAACTCGTTCCTACAAGAGTTCAAACAGGATAGCGAGTGTGCATAGACTACAGAAAGCTCAATTCGGCTACCCGCAAGGATCACTTTCCTTTGCCTTTAGTTGATCAGATGTTAGAGAGGTTAGAGGGACATTCACATTATTTCTTTTTGGATGGTTATTCGGGCTACAATTAAACTGTTATTGTACCGTAGGATCATGAGAAGACTACTTTCACTTGTCCTTTTGGTACATTTGCATATAGAAGAATGTCGTTTGGTCTTTGCAATGCCAGCCACTTTTCAGAGATGTATGGTCAGTATATTTTCTGATTACGTGGAAAACATCATTGAGATATTTATGGACGACTTTAATGTTTATGGTGATTCATTTGATACTTGTTTAAATAATCTTGAACTTGTGACACTAATCTTGTTTTAAACTGGGAGAAATATCATTTTATGGTAAATCATGGAATTGTACTTGGACACATCGTGTCCTCTCAAGGGCTCGAGGTAGACAAGGCAAAGATAGACTTGATTAGGAACTTACAATACCCCACCTCGGTGAGGGAAATTCGCTCGTTTCTTGGTCATGCAGGTTTTTATAAGAGATTTATCAAAGATTTCTCCAAAATCTCAATGCCGATGTGCAAATTGTTGCAAAAAATAGGTCGCCTTTAACTTCGACCAGGAGTGCAGGATGCCTTTAATAAATTGAAGGAATTGTTGACTACTATACCAATTATTAAGTCACCTGACTAGAGTTTGTCGTTCCAGTTAATGTGTCATGCAACTGATTATGCAGTCAAAGCTATTTTGGGTCAAAAAGTAGACAAGAGGTCACATGTGATTTATTATGCATCGAGGACCCTAAACGATGCTCAAATAAACTATTCTACTACTGAGAAAGAGTTGTTGGATATAATATTTTCATTACAAAAATTTAGATCTTATTTGGTGGGTACCAATGTGATTGTATATTCTGATCATGCAGCACTAAGGTACTTATTGAAAAAGAAGGAGCTAAGCCAAGACTCATACGTTGGATTATTTTGCTGCAAGAATTCAATATGGAAATCAGAGATAATAAAGGTATTGAGAATGCAGTTACCGGTCATCTTAGTAGACTTGTTGTTTTCGAAGAAGAACTTCCCTTACAAGATAGTTTTCCAGACGAACAACTCTTCTCGATTGAAGAATCAACACCTTGGTATGCTGATATAGTGAACTACTTGGTTACAAGGCAAGTACCTAGTACAATGCTACTTTTCAAAAGCTAAAGCTTAAGAAAATAGCCAAGCAGTATGTGTGGGATGAGCCCTAGTTGTGGAAATATGGTGTTGATAAAATTATCCGCAGGTGCGTACCAAACTCTGAATTTCAGTCAATTCTATATTTTTGTCATTCTTATGCTTGTGGTAGTCACTTTGGTGCAAAACGTACCGCTCTCAAAGTCCTTGAGAGTGGATTTTATTGGCCTACTCTATTTGAGGATGCATATGTTTTTTGTAAATCTTGTGATAGATGTCAATGAACGGGCAATCTAGGTTCTCGAAATCAAACTCCACTCAATCCAATTCTCACTGTCGAGATTTTTGATGTGTGGGGCATTTTTTTTATGGGTCCTTTTGTTAATTCGAATGGGAAATTTTATATACTTCTTGATGTGGATTATGTTTCTAAATGGGTGGAAGCTAAAGCCACCCCAACTAATGATTCTAAGTTGTTTGTGAGTTTGTGAAGGAATACATTTTCTCTAGACATGGTACACCAATAGTGGTTAGCAGTGATGGAGGCTCGCACTTCAAGAAATCCTTCCGTGCTCTCCTCAATAAGTACAACATTACACACAAGATTGGTACGCTGTATCACCCATAAACTAGTGGGCAATCTGAAATTTCAAATCGTGAGATTAAGCCCATCCTTGAGAAAACTTTAATGCTAAACGGAAGGATTGGAGTTATAGACTCAATGATGCACTTTGGGCGTATAGAACAACATATAAGACACCGATTGGTATGTATCCATATCGATTGGTTTATGAGAAAGCTTGTCATCTCCCAGTTGAACTTGAGCATATGGCATTATGGGTTGTAAAGATGTGCAACATGGAGTATGACAAAGCGGGGAAACAAAGGCAGCTACAAATTAATGATTTAGAGGAGATACGTAACTGTTTGTACCCAGAAATATTTCCAGGAACTAAACACGATGATTTTGGTGATGATGAGGAAAACAGAGTTAAAAACATGAAACAAGCATAAAGATGAGAGACACGAAATTTATGTGGTTCGGCAAGGTTTGCCTACATCCACGGACGAATCCCCTTGGGGAGTGATGTTTTATTGATATCAGAATTACAATGGATTTTTTCTGTATTAGCTAGCCTTTTTTCCTATTTAGGGTTATAATTCCCCTTATTTATACAGTGGCGAATTAGCTCTTACCCTAATCGCGAGGTAAGCATAAATGGTCTTCACTTTCCCTGCATGCCTCCTGGCATGAATTGTATCAATCTGCCTTGCATGCCTATTGACTTGCCCTGCATTCCTCCTGAAATTAATCTTTCCTGCATGCCTCCTGACATTAATCTTCCCTGCATGACTCCTGGCATTAATTTGTCCTGCATGCCTCCTTGTATTAATTCTGCATGCCTCCTTTCTGTTGTTTGGCTGCGACTGTCAAGCTTTGAATGGTATGACCCGCTGACAGACTGGCTTGACTGGAGACATGGTTGGAGACTGGATGGTTGGCGACTGGCTGACAGCACGACTAGCAACAAGGATGGAAACTAGTTGGCAGCACTGATGGCGATCTGGATGGAAACTGGCTGGATGCACTGCTGGCAATCTGGATGAAGGACTTCGCCTGTGCACAAGGCTGGGCAACATGGCCGGCGGACTTGGCCGGAGAGCATCGCCGGAGGACATGGCCGAGAACTGGTTGGCAGCATCTCTGGCAACATGGATGAAAACTGGCTAGAAGCGCGACCGAAAATTTGGCTTCACTGGTTGACCGACAGTTGACTTTTACCATTGACCGGGCGTTGACCTTGGACATTGACCGGGCATTGACTTGATGGAGCACTGGACTTGATGGTAGCTACTTCAGTGGGTAGGATGGTGGCAGCGGAATAGTGGCCCAAAACAATATTCTAGCCCCATATGTGGTATTTTTACTCATGGTACAAACATCGCCCCCTCTTAACCTCCAGCTTGTTGGGTGTTAAGAAAATTTCATTTCCCTTGATCAATGGTAAAATTCGCTCCAAAGTGTGGATATTGTTTTTGAAGTGAATGGAAACCTTCCCTTGTTGTTTGTGGAAATCAAAATCCAGACGCCCCCAAGAGTGAACTACTATTGCTGAAGCGTAATGTAAGTTTCCTTCGTTGATAGTTGAAATCATAGCCAAGATGCCCCCAAGTGAGGTCAGTGTGATTGGAAGATCGAATGGAAGCAAGCGAGCACGACCTATTATTGTAGACAAAAATTGGACTGAAGGCCGAACTGGTCTGCAACGGAAGCGTGATATTCGAGCGGAGTAGCTGCATAAAATTGGAGTGCAAGGGATGCGGGCGAGAGATGACTCAAATGGTTACTGGTGAAACTGGATTGCGGTGATTGACGCGAAACAATTAAACTGTTGAAAGTGAGCTGCAGATGTTGATTGAAAACAGGGTTGCAGCAGCTAAATCGAAATCAGGCTGCAGTGGTTGATGTGAAACTGAACCGCAGGAGTTGTGTAGAACTAAATTGGTAGCAGTTATTGGAAAAGATGAGTTATCTTTGCAGTCACTAAGCTAGAATCCATGTTGACTGTTGATGTAAGCAAGGCTTGAATTTACAGACTGACGGTAATTTCTGACAAAACTGCGCAACGGTAGTTGTTGGTACTAAACTGCTGTCAACTACAGGCTGAGATGCGGCAATTGTGAATGAAAAGGCGACAGTCATTGGTGAGATCCTTCAATAGCTGGGATGGTAACAGACTTTCGGTGTCGCTGGACCTCAGCGGTTTGGGATGTGCTACTGGATCTGACATCGATCTTTATATGTCTTCAGGATAACAACAGTGACTTTAAACTGAAATGCACAATCACAGCGGGACTAGAACACAATGAGCGCAGTAAACTGGACTGCGACTGCAATATAAAACTGTTCTGCAGTAGTAATGAGAAAAACTGGATTGCAACAGCTTCGGGCAAAGCTGGACTGCAGTAGTCGCGATCGGCTGAACTGCAGAAAACACGAATGAAGTTGCACTGCGGCAGCTGCGACCAGCTGGACTGCAGGAGCTGCGAGCAAGGATAGACTGCAGCAGATGCGATCAGCTGCACTGCAGGAGCGACGATCAGAACTGCACTGCAACAGCTACGATCAGCTGGACTGCAGGAGCGACGAGTAGAACTGCACTGCAGCAGCCGCGATCAGCTGGATTGCAGGAGCGACGAGCAGAGCTGCACAACAGCAGCTGCGATCAGCTGGACTGCAACAGCAATGAGCAGAGCTGCATTGCAGCAGCTGCGTTCAGCTGAACTGCATGAACTACGAACAAAGCTGGATTGCAGCAGCTTCGATCAGCTGGACTGCAGCAGCAACGAGCAGAGTTGCACTGCAGCATCTGCGATCAGATGGACTGCAGGAGCTACGAACAGAGCTGGACTGCGGCAGCTACGAGCAGAGCTGCACTGCAATAGCTGCGATCAGTTGGACTGCATGAGCTACGAACAGAGCTGGACTGCAACAGCTTCGATCAGCTGGACTGCAACAGCTGCTGAGGAATTGGACTAAAACAGTTCGGTAAACCTGAGTATAACAGTCACAAATAAAACCCGACTGCATTAGTTGCGTCCAACTGAGTACAGAATTGATGAGCAAAACTGGACTGCATCAGTTGCGTCCAACTGAGTGCAGCAGTTGCTTAGGAACTGGACTACAACATTTCGATCAACTTAACTGTAGCAGTTATTAACGTTACCATTTGCAATAATTGCGTCAAAATATTAGGGTGTACCCCCTCTTAATCCTATAACTCGCTGTAGGATTAAGAAGTTCAGGTTTCCATCGGTTAAATTTTGAATTGCATTTAGGTGCCACGTGACTTGCCCCCAAGTGTGTGGAGTGATACGCAACTTGCCCCAAAAGAGTTACTTTAGACAATGAGGTGTTACATATCTCGCCCCCAAGTGATGGTCATCCACGTTGAAGTGATATGCAACTCGCCCTCATAAGACATCCATTGGCATGCTGCTTAATGCTCGCACAAGGGTGCACTTCCTTGCTGCATCTTGCTCGCACATGGAATGAGGTTGAAGGTTTGTCGGCTATCTGGAATTCGCGCAGGGGGGAAATCCCACTATCCCAGATGCGCGCAGAGATGAGATGTGTGTATTTCCACATGCTCTGGCATGCGAAAACGCTCGCCACACTGTAGGTGTCCCATTGAACAAAATTATGCATGATTATATGAAATGATGAGAAAATATTTCGTACCTTATGATAAGTACTATTGTGACTCCGTCTATGTGGTGCTTAGGACGTCCATTCTCTATGCTGATGTTTCTCAGTGGCGATGATTGTCGAACTTCATGTTGCTAAAACGTTTTAGGAAAAAATTCCTTTGAACTGGAAAATCTCAAGTCTATTTAAATCCTGAATCGTTCGTTGAACCACAACCAATGAATCTGATAAAATGAAATTAATGAATAGGTCAAAAATCTCAAGTCTACTTTGGATTAGCTCATGCTTAGTCTTGGGCCGAAATTCTGCAGAAATTGTGTAGTTTGGAGGAAACATCCAAAAGCTGTTGGTTCTGTTCAGGCGACTCTGTCGTGGAAGTTTGTCTTAGGTGCACGTGGCTTGGTTTAAATAACATCTTGTTTTTCGGCATCAGCTTGGTGTAACGGCTTGGCTTCTCTTAATGACTTTTGAACGGCTGTTGGTGACGCCGAAGATGACTTGGAAGTCACGATGATGTTATAACGTTATGTGAGATATGACGTCATGATGTGAATGAGAGGTGGCATCATGCTGATACTATTCTGGTGAATCAGGGGGAGCTTCACGATGAATCGGGGGTAGCTTCATGACGACGTAACGCTGAAGAAGATTGCTCGAACTTCTTTGCTCTGTAGTAGCAGCTATGTCTGGTGCAGTTGGCTTAGCGTCTCGGTATGATGATGACGGCTTATGGTTCGCGTCATGGATTGTCATAGCAACTGGACTTTTCTGTGGTAGTTGAGTGCACCAGTTGAATCAAAACTGGGGCAGATGGTTGTCGTGGAGTTAGACTACAACAGCTGCAATCAGCTGGAATGTAACAATTATGAGTACAACTGAGCTGCAGCAGTTGCGTCAACTGGACTGTGGCAGTTATGTGAAAAAGGAGTGCGGCAGTTCGATCAACTGGACTGCAGCTGTTGCTGAGAAACTGGACTACAACAGTTCAATCAACTGGACTGTAGCAGTTATGCCAAAAAAAGTTGTAACTGTTCGATCAACTGGACTGTAGCTTTTGCTGAGAAACTGGACTACAGTAGTTCGATCAACTGGACTGTAGCAGTTATGTTCAACACTGAATATGAGCGTGTTGAGGTTCGAGGATCAACACCGAATTCACGAAATTTGCTTATGGGCATGTTGAGTCGTAAATCGAGAAAACATCGGACTTCGAGGATTTCATAATGGATTCAATTGGTGATTAAATGCATCCTTTTTCAATGTTGCCGCACAAAATTAAAAAGAAAATGTTTCTCCGAATGTTGAAATTCTACCTCCAGGATGTTGGAAATTGACATATGATCTCAACAGACCGAAAACCACTCAATTTGGATTCACGACGAAGAAGTTATCGAAGAAACAAAATTGCATGTGGAGTAAGCCTGGTGAATAGATTGCTGACGGGGCAGGAGTGGTGCGTTTTCTACTGGCATGGAATATCACATGGTAGAAAATTTCTAATGTGACAAATGATATGGTTAGGCGCTAGCTGACTTGGTACCCGGTTGACGATGTGGCTTTAACATGTTGATGGCATGATCCATTTCTTAATGGCTTAATTTGCTCGGTGAGTAGTACTTTGCTCCAAAAATATTGATGATGTAGTTGCTCCAAAAAAAATCTCCTCCAAATGTAAAATTTTTACCTTCATGATGTAGGATATCAAAATACGATCGCAACGAGCCAAATATCATCGAATTCGGACATCATATGAAGGAGACATCAAAGAAACAAAATTGAAGATCAAGCCCAATAAGAATAGTAAGCCCACAGTGAGGCATAAAAATCCGAAGAAGCAAATAGATGGGGGGAAAAAACCTCGCCAATAGCTTGGCTCGCTGATAACTCGTCTTACTGGTACTCGTCTCATGTTGGCATGGCTTGGGGCGTGAATATCCGTTAGTTGAAAGAGCTGGGGCGCAAACATCCATAGACTATAGAGGTAAGTTGCGCCGAGGAGTACAGGAACATACATCTGCTGATGTCGGACGGAAATTGGTTTGGCTGCTGGCGAGGCGGCTTGGTCGTCGGCCTATGCCGTCGTGGTTGGTCGTCGGCCTTTGCCGCTGGCCTATGGCGCTGGGTTAGCTGCCGGACTCGGATCTTTAGTCTTGAAATTTCTGCCACACTCGGACCTTTTGCAACAGTTTTGGAAACTGTGGTCTTTTCTTCTGAACTTTTCCGCCACGGTTCTGCTACTCTTCTGTGGTCTTTTCTGGAACCTTTTGTGATGCTTTTTTGGAGGTTTTCTCTAGGGTTTACAAGCGCCTAGAGATGTAGGAAACTAGACAACCATGCGAACTTCATAGTAGCGATTTTGATATCTTATAAACTCGAATATGTGGACGCTGCGTTATCCGGGAAGCAAATTCTTCGAACTCCGGATTTTAACATGTTGCGGATCGAACATCCTACAACAGTTTTGATGGTGTTTTCTCTCCATCTTTTGTCGCGGACTGAACGTCCTGGCAACAGCTTCATCAGACTTTATAGTGATGCAGTTTTAGTGGTTTCAGAAGGTAATAGCTTCAGCAAATCTCGAACTGTGAATCTGGACTGCAGCAGTTACGATTAACTGGACTGCAGTAACTGCGATTATCTAGTCTGCAGCAGCTGCGGTCAGCTGGACTGCAATATTTGCGATCAAACTGGACTGCAGCAGTTTCGATCAACTGGACTGCAGCAGTGGTTTTTGACGGCGTTCAAACTGCTTTCTCATGAACACGATCTTGAGGTTTTCTGTACTACTTTTCTCAACGGGAAAGCACGATTCCTTTTCTCGTATTCCCCTTAGTCGGCGCCAATGTTTGTACCCAGAAATATTTCCAGGCACTAAACACGATGATTTTGGTGATGATGAGTAAAACAGGGTTAAAAACATGAAACAAGCATAAAGATGAGAGACACGAATTTTATGTGGTTCGACAAGTTTTTCCTACATCCACGGACGAATCCCCTTGGGGAGTGATGTTTTATTGATATCAGAATTACAATGGATTTTTTCTGTATTAGCTAGCCTTTTTTCCGATTTAGGGTTATAATTCCCCTTATTTATACAGTGGCGAATTAGCTCTTACCCTAATCGCGAGGTAAGCATAAATGGTCTTCACTTTTCCTGCATACCTCCTGGCATAAATTGTATCAATCTTCCTTGCATGCCTATTGACTTGCCCTGCATGCCTCCTGCATTAATCAACCCTGTATGGCTCCTGGCATTAATCTGTCCTGCATGCCTCCTTGTATTAATTCTGCATGCCTCCTTTCTGCTGTTTGACTACGACTGTCAAGCTTTGGGTGGTATAACCCGCTGGCAGACTGGCTTGACTGGAGACATGGTTGGAGACTGGATGGTTGGCGACATGGATGGAGACTGGCTGACAGCACGACTAGCAAAAAGACTGGAAACTAGTTGGCAGCACTGCTGGCGATTTAGATGGAAACTGGCTGGCTGCACTGCTGGCAATCTGGATGAAGGATTTCGTATGTGCACAAGGCTGGGCAACATGGACGGCGGACTTGACCGGGGGACATGGCCGGAGAGCATCGTCGGGGGACATGGCGGGGGGACATGGTCGAGAGACATGGCCGAGAACTGGTTGGCAGCATCCCTAGCAACATGGACGAAAACTGGCTATAAGCGCGACTAGAAATTTGGCTTCGATAGTTGACCGATGATTGACTTTTACCATTGACCAGGTGTTGACCTTGGCCATTGACCGGGCGTTGACTTCATGGAGCACTGTACTTACTGGTAGCTACTTCAGTGGGTAAGCTGGTGGCAGCGGAATAGTGGCCCAAAACAATATTCTGGTCCAATATGTGGTATTTTTACTCATGGTACAAACATTAACGATGCTTACGAGAGAGTTTTGTTGTGGGTCAAAAAGTTATTCTATTTAATTCTCGTCTTAAGTTATTTCCTGGTAAGCTAAGGCCCCCCTGGAGTGGACCGTTTGTTGTTACTAATGTTTTTCCTCATGGTGCAGTTGAGGTTACTAGTATCGCAACAGGAACAACTTTCAAAGTCAATGGCCATAGATTGAAGCCATATTACGAAAACTTCCCTACGGAGAATATGGACGTGATTGAACTTCAGGATTTACTCCCTCTGGAGAAGTAGTAAGAAGAATGCAAAGTCGGACTGACGACTTTAAACCAAGTGCTAAATGGGAGGCAACCCATAGGTTTTGTATCTTAAACCCTTTTATTTTTTGTTTTTGTTTTCGTATCATATTTGCATCCTCATGTTTAATTTCATTGAGTCTGGAATCTATTTTAGAAGAAATTATTGACGAATACCTTTTCGTCAGAAAAATTCAGATTGTGCGTAGTTCAGTCCAGAGGCCATAACTGTCAGACCGTTTATCGAACCACTGTGCCCTTTTGACACTTTGTAGAAACACGTAGATGAAAAACTTTTGTGAAATGGAGTTTTTCCAAATTCCTTACCAATTTGTACAGTTTTTACGTTTTATCTTATGTTACGTCAGAATTCAGAATTTTCGGTTTTACACATTGAGGACAATGTGAAGTTTAAATGTGGGGGAGTATTTTTCATATAAGTTTTTCAATTTTTTGTACATATTTGCATGAAAAAAAAATCCAACTTGTAGTTAGTTTAGAGTCACATAGTATACATGTCGCTAAGATTACATCGAAATTCTCACACGAGTGACTGAACTTAAAGATGCCAGAGAACATGATCGGGTTTCTTGCTTGTTTGAGAGTTAAAGTTGGATTTAACCATGCCAGTGGAAAATGAGGTGCAGAATGAATTCGGTAGTAGAATTGTGATCCCCTATAGTGGAGACTACCTATTTTTATATCATGTGAGGCACCGACCTTCAATTCTTTGTACGTGTCTAAATATGTGCTTTTAGAGTGTGTGTCACCGTACGTTAATTCCAGGTAGAATGGTGAGATACCCAACCTCCCACCAATAGAAGCACTACTTTGATCTCTTGAGTGCTATTTTTATCAATCATGATGGTGACATCGAATTTCTAACTTACATATCACTTGTAATCTTGTTCGCAGTTAGCACATCCACTTTATCTATCTCTCTACACCAACAGGTCCATAGGAACACATCATCATCAACAAGAGGAGCGACATCAAAATCTACAAGGAAAGTTGAAGACGTTTAAGGTTTACAGGCAACAGTACAGAAATGAGCAGATTTCATATTCAAGTAAAGCAAGAAGACAAGGAGCAGAATTTCTATATGTTGAAGACTTATGTACAAGAGCGAGAATTATCAAGATGAGAGTTCAAGAAGTTTATGATATCAAGACATACAAGTTGTGAAGAATCAAGCGGTAAAGTACTTACACCATGGCCTTTGTACTTGCAATTATATTTTATCTTTATTTGTTTTATTTTCTCTTGTCATGAAAAAAAAAGAGACAAGAGAAATTTTTGTTAGGTTCATTATTAGTTTTATTGTTTTGTTTTGTTTTCATTTTGTGTATTTGTGTATTTTTCTTGTCTCAATAAAAAAATTAAAAAAAAAGAGAAAGAAAGAGAATTAAAAAAAAAAACAGAAAAAAAAGAGACAAGGAAAATGTGTTCTATCATATTTTGGTTTGTTTTTAGTTTTGTTCTTTCAATAAAGCCAATGGTTAAAGAAGGAATATCCATAATGAAGTTTCAAGCAACAAGGATTTGAAGAAAAAAAAATTACATTGTCAAGATTCCACGAAGTTCAAGAGTTGAAGACCGAAAACGAAGATGAAGATAAAGATTGAAGACAGAAGACGTTTCTATGGATGTTGTGAGAGTGGTGCTAACTGCACGTCGAACGGATAACGAGGTAAGTAAGCATATTCCCACCTTCGTTAAGTGGTTGATTTCCTTTCTTAGAGATCCTCAGAAAAAAAAAAAGTTTTCAAAATGAATAAAATATGTGGGTTTTCAAACAATTCGGAGGGTTTTACCTTCCTACTATTCAACGTGTCGCAGGATTCTCTCTTCATTCCTACCTGGACACATGTGTGACCCATAAATAGCTGTTTATTATCGAGAGCAACTTCATAAAACCCTTTCTGGTAAGGCAGAGTCGAGAATTTTGATTACTCTCGAACTCGGATTCTTTCGATAAGGGATGGTTATTTCTCTCTCAACTTTTAAGGATGAGATTGTGTTCATACATATGTCTAACTTCTTATGACTAGTGTGCAGAATCTCTATGTCTTCTTAGCGCGTTGGATGTTATCATTTGGGAGAACTAGTAAGTTAGAAAAGTAGGTTTTGTGGGTATACCTCTTGTAATCCCTCACGAGACTATAACTCGTCCACTAGGGACACCCAGGGGTTTAAAGGCATGTTGCATTAGCTAAGTGCATCCGTTTTCTCGACGATATGGAGTTGTTGTATTTTAGATAGTTTGCTCGAGGACTAGCAAAAGCCAAGTGTGGGGGAATTTTTTAAGTGCATATATTTAATGTCGAATCAATGCTAGTAATTGCTTAGTTTCTTGCGAATTATTGTATACTACGTTTGTTTTGTTTTATTCATGTTTTGCTAGGTGAATCATCCAAAACAAGTGAATTTGCACATATTTGTACAATAAAAGAAGTTAGCTACAAGTGGAGAAGGGCCAAAGACCAAACGGGACGCTTTCAAATCTAGGAGTCCTTGATATCATCTCGAAGAGGACGAAAAGACGAAGCTAATGGCCGAAGAATGCAGTCATTCCGACGTCGTATGAGGAAATTACAAGCATTTGAAGCGAGTCAAAGTTGTTGAATTTTGCAAAGGCATAGAATTTATAAAGGCACCCGCTTACATTACTAGGGGCAGTCGCAGTACAAGAATTGAATTGTCGGTCTTCTAAGACTGACAGTTGGAGTTTGGGTGTGTTGTTATATCGGTGATGGTTATAGACTGATGAAGAGAATGATGTTGCTTCCATGGTAGAAACTGGAGTTTGAACAAACAGAGAAGTGGAGGCCGATTCTGTAAAGGAAATTCAGAGAAACTTGAGTGTAACATAGAAGTTGATGTTGCTGATATTGAATGGAGAGCTCGAGATAGACGAGACAGAGAGATACGGAGTATGGCAGTTGATAATGGCAGTTACGGAGTTGAGTCTAGGCTACTTTCCATCGATGACGATGCTGCTGTTTATATTATGGGTCGTGATAGAGGATTTGAAGAGAGGATTAACTATTTTTAATAAAGTCAGAAGCTTTGGAGTTTCACGGAGAGTCTGGTAATCGAGATGCAGAAAACTCACGGTGATCAGAGTGTACGTGAGATAGCGGGAAGACAGGAAATCCAGGGGAAAAATATTCTCACGGAGGTGAGAGTATCCATGGAAGTACTGGGAGCAAAACAAGAAATCCCGTAACTTTTATTTTTCACGGAGGCATGTCTATCCGTGATTCTGACGGGAGGAATTCTAAGAATCCAGGAACTTTAATATTTCACGGAGATGTGATTATCCGTGGGAAGCTGGAGGTCATCGGGTGTTTGCACTGTCAGTTATACAGAACTGCTAGGCTAATGTTGAAAACGGGCTGGCCTATGCAGTATTAGACCCGAGCCCATTATTTGGGTTAGCACATATTTGTCACGGCTACAGTTTGGCAGCGACGAGTTTATGGAATTGACGAGTTTTGGCAATTGCTTTGCATGAGATTTGAGCACGGGCACAGCTACAATTAGGATAGCTACATAAGAAATGTTTCTATCATAAAATCTTATAATATTTAATCACTCCTTCGGAGAGAAGAACACAAGGAAGAAAAGTTAGGGTTTTGGAGCGATTTCGTTATCGTAACGATTTCTCTTCCATTTTCTTATATGTTTAACATGGGTGTTTCTACATCCATGAGTAGTTAACAATTGATTGAGGATGAATTCTAAGTTATAGACTTGATTTGGATTAATATATGCATCTATTTTGAGTTCTTCATATGATTATTGTTTGCTTCTACATTAATGAATGTCTATGATTGATTAATTGATTGTTCTAGGTGGCCAACTATAGTAGTTTATTGGTTGATTTATTTCTAGTAAAGGGTTAGGATATTCGTGTTATTGTTGAATAACCCATACACAAGTAGAAAACGTGAGACCTTGCAGAGGGATTCTGTGAAGCAATCTCGTGTAGGACAACATTAGAAAGTGGATCTTGCGCTAACAGTCTAGCTACTAAGATTAACCTAAGTCATAAAATATAAATCATTCGACCAAGTTACACCTTGAGTGTAGAGCTGGCAAACGGGCGGGACGGGTCTGGCTTGTGACCAACCCGCGGGTTACGGGTTAATACAAGCCTGAGCTCGCGGGTTGAAATTCTTCACGGGTGGTCAATTATCCCACCCGTGCCCGTCCCGGGTAAAGCTCGCGGGTTCACGGGTGCTCACGGGTTACCTGGTTTTTATTGAGTCAACTCGCCAGAAATCGATTTCTGGGCTATTTCCTTCCACATTCAGGGCATCTAAAGTTCCTTTCCTACAAGCTACAACCTAAGTATCTAACATTCATCCAATTCATTTGGTATATTAATTCAAAAACTCAAAATTGCAAAACTAAACAAATTAGTCTTCTTAAAGAAACACAGACACAGATACTATCATAGTATCATACATTCATACTAAACTTACTAGTCATTAGTAGTTTACTTTAGTACTTAAGTACTTTAGTTACAGTTACACAGCACTTCATCAGTTCATGATAATTGATAAATAATGAAAATAAACTTCCGAGACCGAGACTGTAGATACCATTGTTTCTAATTTGTATCACCAAGTGCGACAATATCACAATATTAATAACCACTTCCTGCACAAAATATATATTGTGTGGTTAATCAAAAAAAGTGTTAACTATCAAAAAAAAACATCTCCAATCTCTTTTCTATGCAATATTTGGAGATACTGGTAAGTGATAAAACATTCTCATATTCCATGTTTATCTTTGAGTTGCTCCAACTATTCAATATGAATCTGTAATTTCAAGAAAAAATAAACCAAACAAAAAAAAGATTCAAGTCAAAAACATGGAATTTGCATAATTACCCCGCTTTATATTGAAGAAGTACGCATACTAACTAGACGCATAAGAACTTACTTCCTCCACATCCTCCACTGCCCCATCCTCCACTGCGTCAGGTTCAAATCCTAATATATCTTCTTCAACGATCACATTGTCCTCATCCATATCTTCTTTTCCTATATGGATCATAATAGAACAACCAATGTTATAGATAAGATTTAGACACTCAACTAAATAAAATATTATTGATTTACTTACCAATTCCATATTCCCAATCACGAGTTGTTATTAACGCCTCAGCATTTTCAGGTAATAAGGAACTGCGAAATCGATCAATCACCCTTCCTCCAATGCTAAATGCAGACTCCGATGCGACGGTTGAAATAGGAATTGACAAAATATCCCCTGCCATTCTTGAAAGTACTGGATATTGTTGTTCATGGTTCTTCCAATAGTTTAGGATGTCTAGTGAATTTAGACAACCTCTGTACGTCTCTCCAAGATATTCATCTAACTCTGACAAGTCAGTTAATACATTACCACCACGTTCCTGTGTTGCAACATATTCCTGTTGACAAGACACTAGATATCAAGACACAGAATCCCAAAAAATCCAACAACCAATTCTTGGGTACATTCCTCATTCTATCATAAGTAATTACAATGACAAATAAACGATATATGGCATGCTCAGAGTTTACATTGACATATTAAATCTGGGTTCAAAGTTATCATCTTGTATTAAACATATATAGCATCAGAATCAGGCATCATTGAAAGATCAAACCACATAAATACTTAACATAGATTCCAATTGTGAATTATCAAGAGAAACTAACAAAGTTATCATCTTTCTATCGTAGGAATTACAAAGTTATCATCTTGTATTAAAAAAAAAGAACATGTTTTGCAGACTTATACCAATCATGAAGAACTCAAATGAATTAAACTGAACATAAAAGTTGAAATTACCTGAAAAAAATCACTCCCTTCTTGGGCATCAAAATTCCCACCATTTTGAACACTCAAATTTTGAGCTGCACAACTGTTGGAAGCTCTTGAACTTGACAAGGTGTAATACTCATTAAAAAGTGCTTTTATATTACTATGCACTTTATTAACTTGACATTCTAATTCTCTCTCATCAGGATACAACTTGGAGTAAGTAAATTTCACAAAATTCATTTTCGATCTAGGATCTAACACAACTGCAATAGCCAGTATAGGACTCAACTCCTTCCAGTAACTATCAAATTTTGCTTGCATCTCTTTTACCATGTTCCTAATGAATTCAATATTACTTCTGCTCTCTTTCTTTAGTAACACCTGAACTTGACAAATTCTTTCAAAATACAGATTGGAAGTAGGATACTTACTACCAGAAAAAACCTTTGTGAGTTCATGAAACACCTTGATAAACTTTGTGACTACTTCAATTTGTTCCCATTCTTCATTAGTTGGACAGTCTCCATAGTCTGAATCCACCAACTTCAAATGAGAGAAAACTGGCTTATACAAGATACAACTGTCTAACATAAGATAAGTTGAATTCCACCTGCATAAAACAAACATTCAGTGAGTATCTAAAAAAACATTAATACAAATTATACAATACTCCAACTTTGTAATTTATAACAGAATAGAAGTGGAATCCCACCTTGTCTTTACGTCTTGCCGAATACCCTTTTTCAGACCAGACATTCCTAAAGTTTCAACAATGTCCAAGAACTTTTGTTTTCTTACTTGGGACTTTTTAAGGGACTTCACTGACGCTCGAATCTTAAGCACGGCTGGATCAATCTTCGTAAGTCCTTCTTTTACAATAAGAGCTAAGATATGAGCACAACAACGCACATGAAAGTATTTTCCATCGTTCAACAGGATCTTCTTTGCAACAAGTCTACTCTTCATAATTCCAGCACAAGCTCTGTTATTTGCAGCATTATCCAAGGTGATGTTGGATACCTTTTCTTCAATTCCCCAATCTTCTATCATTGCAAATAACTTAGAAGAAAGGTGTTCACCTGTTTGAGGTAGTAGAAAGGGGAATAAGTTAACATGAAATTATATTTAAGATAATAAAGAAATAAAATTAAGTGATTTACCTGTATGAGGTGGTGGAAGGGGAGAGAAATTCAGAAGCTTCTTTTGCAATACCCAATCTTTATCAAGATAGTGCGCAGTTAAGCTTATATATCCAGTAGTTGTTACAGAAGTCCACATGTCTGATGTTAGACATATCCTACCTGTAAGGGTAAGTCATACACATTAGCTAGCACATCATATTAATCAATTACTAATACATAAAAGTATAAACAAATCATATGGGTCATTAGGATTTGAAATTTTGAATCATACCTGGAGCAAGTTTCAATCTGTTGCGAATAACTTCTTTTTGTGCTTTATGTTTCTTTAACACATCGGCTTTCCCAGTATTCCTTGATATTGGTTTAAAGTCATCATTTAAATAAGCACATATATCCCTAAACTCTTTCCACTCCACCAAAGCAAATGGAACATTTCTTGCAATGAGTAAAGCTGAGAACAAATCCCGTAATTTCATTTGATCAACCTTGCGTACACGGGTAGACAGCTGGCTATTTTGTGAAGCTAATATCATCTGCCCTACGTCCATAGACTGACGTTTAATGCACTTATGCCTTTTCATGGCTGAGGTTCCACCTCTTTGGCTTTCATATTTATATCCTACATTACAAGCCTTGCACACCCCCTTCGTTGTACCATCCTTATACTTAACGAGTTTAAAAAATTCCCAAACTTCGGATCTAAGTCTATTTTTCTTTCCACGTGCAACTTGTGCAGGTGCACAACCAACAGTTGGATCCTCATTCACAGAATCTAGCATCTCAACATCATCATCATCATCTTGACCGTCACCACTCATAACATCGTTGTAATGGTCTGGTTCTGGTAACTCTTATTCTTGTACACTTGACATCCTGAAATGGATGGAGCCACAAAGAACAAGTCAAAGAGTCATTCAGAGAATCAGAAACGTGAAAAACTGGCAATGTAAAGAAAAGAAAAAAAAAATCAACTGTCTATTGAAACCTAACCATATTTCAGAAATTCTAAATCTGTTGTAAGTATTTATACAATTCTTCTTCTAAGCATAATGCTCTGATGGTGGTGGTGCTATTTATGTTGCTGGCTGTGTTGGTGACTAAAAAGTATAGACTACCAATCTATTGAGAATTTGTCACTTGTATGAGTTGTTTGTGTAAAAGCTATCTTCATCAGGTGTATCATTGATTTCTAAGAGAAAGAGACATCACAGAACAAATTGACCTACCAGTCTCGTACCTAATAGTCCATCATATATAAACCTAATGTCAATGAAATTCAGACCTCAAATTCCACTACTGATATAGTCGAATATTCCAACCAAATCATACAGCTAAACACAACATTGAAGAATAACTTGAACTGAAAAAGATGCAGTAACTGATAGCAATAACAACACATGGAGGCAAAAGGACTCACTCTCTCCCCAGTACATTTAATCAAAGATGGTGCTTGATGTCCCCCCTGAGTTCCATGGAAAGGTTACATATGAGATTTTGTTCATCACTAAACAGTAATTAAGTTGCAGGACAGAGAGACAAGAGTATTCAGATAAATTGTGTGGGACAAATCGATAAACACAACCAAAATTACCAATTAAAGAATCTAAATATCCTATGTGCAAACTACAGCAGAGATTACCAACAATAAAATTAGAATTGGGGAAAAAATGCTAGTATTTCATCTGTTGGTATGAGTATTCTCGGTAGACTGGATGAATAAAAAAAGTAAAGGGGTTAGATTTAAGAAATTAACAATTGATTACCAAAACCCATGTTTTATTTTGATGATATTTACGAGAAAAGAAAAGAAAACTTACTTTTGATTGTAACTGTAAGAAGATGAAATCCGAAATTCAAACACGAGATCTGAAGTTAACCTTTACAGTGAACCTTTAAATACATGAGATCGATCTTCTTCTGCTGTTACACGAAAATTTCAGAGACAAAAAATGATATCTGGAAATAGTGAAGAGAAAAATCTTGGGTAAAACTTTGAAGTATGTTGTTGTTACCTGCTAGCCTTTAAACTTTGATCTTTAGATTTCAATTTGTTGTTCTGTGACTGTGATTCGTACCTGCCATCAGATTCAGAAGACTCAGCAGGGAAGAAGAAAAGAAGAGGAAGAATGAAGGCGGCAGCGGCTTAGGCTTAGGGAGTTAGGGTTTCTTTCTTCGTTTTTAACTTTTTATATGAGGGAAACAAGATATTGTGACACGTACGTAACAGGCTTACATTACTGTGACACGCGGCCTAGTGGTGGGGAATGAGCCGGGTTAACCCGCGGGTTTCACGGTACGGGCCGGGTTAACCCGTTTCTTCACAAGCCACTAATTATACAACCCGCACCCGTCTTGTTTAGTTACGATCCGGGAAAGGTGCGGGTTTTCACGGGACGGGACGGGCTAACCCGCGGGTTTTGGCTTGGTTTGCCAGCTCTACTTGAGTGCGCTACTACTTGGTGGCTTGGACGAATAGAATCTGATATTCGAGCGCTTCTGTATCCAGTGACCAAAGGACTTTAGGGGATAGCACTGCGCTAGCTGTTATTCGACGGTTGATAATAATCTATGATTAATGATGAATTAACGAAGAAGGATTCCTCGATCATTGATGAGTGCCAAATATTGTATATATTTATCCCTTTTTGTTGGCATTTTAACTCATCTTTTGCGCATTAATTCTACATTTTATCCCATATTCTGTATTTTCATTGTTTTCAAGAATAAATATTTTTATTAATTAATTTTGTATTTTTAGGTAGTAAATAAAGTTCGGATGAGTCGCGGAGCGAAAAGAGCAGAAAAGTAGTGAAGAGCCGGGAGAAATTACGCAAGGAAGCCGCGAAGAATGGTGCGCACAACCTCATTTTCGACACACAAAAGCGCCTCCGTTCTCAGCCATCAGATCATTTCTCAGAAGCATCCGACGGTCGCTCCTTCATAGAGCATCAAAATCTGAAGTCTATGCCGAGCACCACAGCGCTGAAATTCCAAGCCTTCAGATTAGATGGTAGTTGAATCCAACGGTCGCTCCCTTGCTGTGCATCAAAGTTTGATATCTCCGACTTACACTACAGCACCTAACTCCATCTGGTGCCGTTAACTTCGTTGCACCTCAGAATCCGACGGTCGCTTCACACATCCTTCCATCTATCCGTTCGATTCCACTCAGATCCAATGATCCAACATCTAAGCTTCGCAAATATCGAACTTGAAGTCTCTGCCTCACACCATAGCAACACATACCCTATTCCCAACCAAACAACCCCTAATCCTAATCCCATCGAGCTCTTCCTTCTCATCTTCCCAAAACCAGTTCACCACAAACACCCGACAGTTGCAGAGCCTGCAACTCCACCACCTCCACTCTCTGCCGCTGTCGCTTACACCACCACCACACCACACCGTACATCACCACTCCATCCCAAGTCTCTCCCTTGTCTCGTTTCTAGCATCTAACTAGGTGCTACAAGCTAGAACAGTGAGAAGCTAGGGTTTCACCAACAGCGAGGAGAAGACACAATTGAGGGCTGGAAAAGCTTCAGAAGAGCAGAGGGGACATACCCAAAGCATGGGTCGAAGCCAATTTACACATGGGTATGTCGAATTCGATTTTCCCCAAAAGTTAGGGTCTGCAAATTTAGGGTTTTGTGAAATTAGGATTTTTTGTGTAAGCTATAAAAGGGAATCTGTAGAGAATGAAAAACTGGTTCTTGGACTAGCCAAGTTTCCACCCAATTTGGGTTAGGTTAATTCCAATGTTAAATTGCACTGTTAGTTTTTAATGTGATGCTCCTGTTAACTTTCATTGCTCCTGTTAGTTGCATTTTCACTCTTAATTGCATTTGTTGTCATGTTAGTTTGCCATGTTATGTTAGTTTGCCATGTTACTCAATGTTACTCACTGTTACTCACTGTTATGCTCACTGTTATTTTGCCCTGTTAGTTTGCCATGTTATGTTAGTTTGCCATGTTACTCAATGTTACTCACTGTTAGTTCACTGTTGTTGTCACTGTTAGCTAAATGTTCATTTGTTGTTCCAATTCACTGTCTTGTGATGATTAGTTTGATGGAATGCTAGGCTAGAAGCCTTTAAAGCACTGTTTTGATTGAGCAGTGGGGAGAAATTAGTGCTCATAGCAAGCTAATTTTCTTCCCACTCCATGTAATTGCTTAACTCTATTGCATTGTGTTATTTGAGTAGTGGGGAGAAACTAGTGCTCACTAGTGACAATGAGCAAGCTAGCTCTCTTCCCACTCTAAAAGAGTGCCTTAGTTTAGCTCCATGTTAGCTTAACCATTTCCCCTGCCTTTGTGTCATTTTTACTTTGCTCCTTTGTGTTGTGTTCACTGTTTAGTTTTTATTAGCTTTGTTTTCTTGTTTTGCATTGTTTTTGCCTTGTTATTTGCTTCCCCTCCTGCTGCTGCCACTCCTTGCCTTGTGCTGCTGCTGCAGTACTGCTCCCTTTTTCCCCTGCTGCTGCCTCCTGCCTCAGCTGCTGTTGCTGCTGCCAATCCACTTCTGTGGCTCTTGCACTGCTGCTGTTTGCTTTGCTCTCCACTGCTACTTCAGTTCCTGCAGCCCAAAGCTCACTTCAAAAGTTGAGCCCAATCCAATCCAGGCTTAACCAAAGGCCCAGGTTCTTGACTGAAACAAAAGCCCAAGGTTTAGTTCACTGAGGCCCATTGCATTAAGGCTCAAAGCCCAGTTTAGGTTAAGGTTAAAAAACCCAATCCAATTAACTGTGGGCTTAATCAAAAGCTTAAGTTTAAGGCCAAAGCCCATTTACACTTCAAAGATAACTGAGCCCAAGCTCAGTTCATTTTATTTTTGACAAACCCACTAAGCCCAATTCATTCAAAGGGCATTCAAACCCATTAGTACTCAAAGCCCAATTTAAGCCAAAAGGCTTCTAAGCCCAAAGCAAACTAGAAACCCAATTAGCTAAAACACTTCCGAAACACACCCAATCTCTGTGGATCGACCCGTACTTGCACGAGCTACAACTGACGACCGTGCACTTGCGGTATTACTGTAGGCCCGTTTTCATCGCATCATTTTTATACACCTGTCTAGGCCTGCCAAGTTTTTGGCGCCGCTGCCGGGGATTGGTGCTGTGTTTTATCTGTGTTTTTCTTAGCTATTTTGCATTTCATTTCATAGCATTTGCATCTGCATCTGCTTCATTTCATTTGCTATTGGACCTGCTGTTCTGAACCTGTTTTTCCTCTGCTGGGACGCCACCAAGGAAAAGAACCAAAACCCAACTGGGTTTTTGCAACAATATCAGAGCAGCTGGGCTGTGCTAAAAAGGTAAGCCTAAACCCATTCATTGAGAGAACCCAACCTGTGGGCTTCCAAATTTCTTTAATTGTGGGCTTGTAATAATTAACCCAATTTTTTTGGGCTTTTTATTTTTCTATTTTGGGTTTGTAATAATTTATTTTTGGGCTTGTTTGTTTAATTTGTGGGCTTGTATTTATTTTGTGTGGGCTTGTTTAAATTCTTCCATTGGACTTGTATTTTGGACTCTGGGTTTAAACCCAGCTGAGCTTATAACTGATTGTGGACTTGCTTCCACTCAAGAGTGGACCTCGAAACCAAAGTTTTAAAACAAACGTCGGGCCTTAACCAACTGGGCCAAATTAAACTTTCAAAATTAAAACTTGGATTTTCGTAGGCCGCAGCTTCCATTCCATTAGAGGACCAACAGTGGGCGTGCTCCCATTTCAAAAACCAAATTTTATTTTCTTTATTTTCTTTCTTTCTTAAAAAAAAAAAAAAAAAAAAAAATACACCAAAATTTTCTTTTGCTCCCAATTTCAAAAACCAAAAATTTCTCCCATAAAAACCAAAGTTTTCCAAATGTCTCCCGACAAAACCAAATTTTTCCCAAAAAGTCCAATCCCATTAAAAACCAAATTTTCTTAGTTAAAATTCCTTTTGTATATATTTTGTGCTCATCCATTGTGACTCCGAATATGTTGGAGTTTTGCCTTGAATAACGGAGTTTTAATTCTGCTTTCGCCGAAATCGGGTATTCTCTCTCCTTTTACTCTACTCAGCATGTCCCTTTCCATATGTTGCATTTTAATTCTTTCCATATTTTGAAACATTGAGGACAATGTTTAGTTTAGGTTTGGGGGTATAGAGTAGATACCATGATAATTTGCTATAATTGAAAACGAACTCCTTCTTCTTTTTGAAAAAATTGAAAAATTCCAAAAAAATTAAAAAATCAAAATTCAAAAAAATTAAAAAATGAAAAATCATAAAAAATGGAGCTCATTTACCTTGAAATGTTGACTCTTGTGCAAATATGTATTTTTATTAGGAGTCTTAGTCTAGATATTTAGGCACCCTGATTCTAGCACAATTCACATAGTGATAAGAAATTTGCACGCGCACGATCTATCAATACATGTATGGCCTCGATCTTCAAGGTGTTTGATATGAAGTTACGATTGCCAATCACTTTAGAATACTGAACGAAACTTGACTAGCTTGTTCTTTGGTTGGTTGGGATAGAAGGTGGAGGTTACATTAAGAAAGACAACCATCGAATTTAACTGGGTGCATCAAAAAGGGCTACCTCTTGCAAAGTGTCATGTAATCTTTTGTTTCCTTTTGTAATTATATCAAAAGTGTTTCCTTCTTCCAAAAAAAAAAAAAAAAAAAAAAAAAAAAAAAAAAAAAAAAAAAAAAAAAAAAAAAAAAAAAAAAAAAAAAAAAAAAAAAAAAAAAAAAAAAAAAAAAAAAAAAAAAAAAAAAAAAAAAAAAAAAAAAATTCAAGTATTTATCAATTCCATCATCTCTTGTTCCAAAAATAAAAGAGAATAGTCAATGTAAATAAGAGTCATGTAAATAGTCATCTTTTGTTGTTTCATTGTAATAAGCAAGGAAGGGTGTATGCCATTGATGTACAACGCGAGTAATTGTGAAATACCTCCAACTCATTCACAATTCTCGTAAAGTCCGGACAGCTAGCTAGATTTCGACCTCAGTTCTTAGCCTGAGAAACTATCTCTTGGTGATTAGTAGTCATGACTTCAGATCTTTCTTTACACATGTGTAGATACACTTTACACTCTTATCACATGTCCTTATTTGTTATCAGTGCTAGGATTGTGCCTTGATAGCTAGATTGACATCTCCATTTTGCTGTGAGCTTAAACTGTTTTGCACATGTCACATTTGATGGAATATGAGCTTATATTTTGTCCTTAGGTTTTGTAGGCACACCTCTGGTAAACCTTCACGAGACTTCTGATGAGTGCCAAATATTGTATATATTTATCCCTTTTTGTTGGCATTTAACTCATCTTTTGCGCATTAATTCTACATTTTATCCCATATTCTGTATTTTCATTGTTTTCAAGAATAAATATTTTTATTAATTAATTTTGCATTTTTAGGTAATAAATAAAGTTCGGATGAGACGTGGAGCGAAAAGAGCAGAAAAGTAGTGAAAAGCCGGGAGAAATTACGCAAGGAAACCGCAAAGAATGGTGCGCACAACCTCATTTTCTACACACAAAAGCGCCTCCGTTCTCAGCCATCAGATCAGTTCTCAGGAGCATCCGACGGTCGCTCCTTCATAGAGCATCAAAATCTGATGTTTCTGCCGAGCACCACAGCGCTGAAATTCCAAGCCTTCAGATTAGATGGTAGTTGAATCCAACGGTCGCTCCTATGCCTGTGCATCAACTCCCGATGATTCCGCCTTACACTACAGTACCTAACTCCATCTGGTGCCGTTAACTTCGTTGCACCTCAGAATCCGACGGTCGCTTCACACATCCTTCCATCTATCCGTTCGATTCCACTCAGATCCAATGATCCAACATCTAAGCTTCGCAAATATCGAACTTGAAGTCTCTGCTTCACACCCTAGCACCAAACCCTATACTACCACCCAAACACTCCCTCCTTCCCAAAACATCGAACTCATCTTCTCCACCCGACCATTTCCAGAACCACCATCGCCTGCAACTCCACTGCCACCACCTCCTCCTCTGTCTCCTCTGCCGCAACCATTCCCTCACCACCACCAGTTCCATCACTGACACCACCATCTCCAACACCCGACAACACCCTAGCCTAGCTATTTTCTTCATCTCACAACCTCTGAAACCCTAGGTTTTGGGGTGAGTAAAATAGCTAGAAATTAGGGGACAATAGGAGCAGGAAGAGCATCAGAGGGACATCAAGAAGCATGGGTCGAGCCAATTTTGGGAGATTGTAAGCAAATTTTATGTAATTTAAAATTGCCCTAATTTTCTGATTTGGGGAAAATGGGTGTAAACCCTAATTTGCTAATTTGGGTATAAAAGGGGATGTGTATGAGATGTTAAAACTTGTTCTTGGACTAGCCAAGTTTCCACCCAATTTGGGTTAGGTTAATTCCAATGTTAAATTGCACTGTTAGTTTTTAATGTGATGCTCCTGTTAACTTTCATTGCTCCTGTTAGTTGCATTTTCACTCTTAATTGCATTTGTTGTCATGTTAGTTTGCCATGTTATGTTAGTTTGCCATGTTACTCAATGTTACTCACTGTTACTCACTGTTATGCTCACTGTTATTTTGCCCTGTTAGTTTGCCATGTTATGTTAGTTTGCCATGTTACTCAATGTTACTCACTGTTAGTTCACTGTTGTTGTCACTGTTAGCTAAATGTTCATTTGTTGTTCCAATTCACTGTCTTGTGATGATTAGTTTGATGGAATGCTAGGCTAGAAGCCTTTAAAGCACTGTTTTGATTGAGCAGTGGGGAGAAATTAGTGCTCATAGCAAGCTAATTTTCTTCCCACTCCATGTAATTGCTTAACTCTATTGCATTGTGTTATTTGAGTAGTGGGGAGAAACTAGTGCTCACTAGTGACAATGAGCAAGCTAGCTCTCTTCCCACTCTAAAAGAGTGCCTTAGTTTAGCTCCATGTTAGCTTAACCATTTCCCCTGCCTTTGTGTCATTTTTACTTTGCTCCTTTGTGTTGTGTTCACTGTTTAGTTTTCATTAGCTTTGTTTTCTTGTTTTGCATTGTTTTTGCCTTGTTATTTGCTTCCCCTCCTGCTGCTGCCACTCCTTGCCTTGTGCTGCTGCTGCAGTACTGCTCCCTTTTTCCCCTGCTGCTGCCTCCTGCCTCAGCTGCTGTTGCTGCTGCCAATCCACTTCTGTGGCTCTTGCACTGCTGCTGTTTGCTTTGCTCTCCACTGCTACTTCAGTTCCTGCAGCCCAAAGCTCACTTCAAAAGTTGAGCCCAATCCAATCCAGGCTTAACCAAAGGCCCAGGTTCTTGACTGAAACAAAAGCCCAAGGTTTAGTTCACTGAGGCCCATTGCATTAAGGCTCAAAGCCCAGTTTAGGTTAAGGTTAAAAAACCCAATCCAATTAACTGTGGGCTTAATCAAAAGCTTAAGTTTAAGGCCAAAGCCCATTTGCACTTCAAAGATAACTGAGCCCAAGCTCAGTTCATTTTATCTTTAACAAACCCACTAAACCCAATTCATTCAAAGGGCATTCAAACCCATTAGCACTCAAAGCCCCATCTAAGCCAAAAGGCTTCTAAGCCCAAAGCAAACTAGAAACCCAATTAGCTAAAACACTTCCGAAACACACCCGATCTCTGTGGATCGACCCGTACTTGCACGAGCTACAACCGACGACCGTGCACTTGCGGTATTACTGTAGGCCCGTTTCCTAGCTATTTTGCATTTCATTTCATTTCATAGCTATTTTGCATTTCATTTCATAGCATTTGCATCTGCATCTGCTTCATTTCATTTGCTGTTGGACCTGCTGATTCTGAACCTGTTTTTCCTTTGCTGGGACGCCACCAAGGAAAAGAACCAAAACCCAACTGGGTTTTTGCAACAATATCAGAGCAGCTGGGCTGTGCTACAAAGGTAAGCCTAAACCCATTTCATTAAGAGAACCCAACCTGTGGGCTTCCAAATTTCTTTAATTGTGGGCTTGTAATAATTAACCCAATTCTTTGGGCTTTTTATTTTTCTATTTTGGGTTTGTAATAATTTATTTGTGGGCTTGTTGTTTAATTTGTGGGCTTGTATTTATTTTGTGTGGGCTTGTTTAAATTTTTCCATTGGACTTGTATTTTGGACTCTGGGTTTAAACCCAGCTGAGCTGATAACCGATTGTGGGCCGCAGCCTTCCTTCCATTTCCTTAGAGGCTTGCACAGTGGGCTTGCTCCCATTCAAAAACCAAATTTTACTTTTACTTTTTAAAAAAAAAAACAAAAAAAAAAAAAAAATCTTTTGCTCCTAATTTTAAACAAAATTTCTTTTATATCCCACCAAAACCAAATTTTTTCCCAAAAATCCAAACCCATCAAAAACCAAATTTTTGAAAACCCTTTAAAAACCAAATAGTGGGCTTTGTGTCATTTCAAAATGGACCAACCTCGTGCTCTCCATGAATACATGTATCCATCAATACAAATTCCATTATCATGTATTGTCTTACCTCAAACCAATAACCCTTTTAAAATAAATGCAAGCATGATACAAATACTTCCTATATTTCGAGGGTTCGATTCTGAGAACCCCTATACTCATGTGAGGGAGTTTGAACAAATTTGTCGGACTATGCAACCTGATCATTTGTCCGAAGACTCTCTGAAATTGCGTTTGTTTACATTTTCTTTAAAGGAAAGGGCCAAAACATGGTTTTACGGTTTGAGACCACAATCAATCACCACTTGGGAACAACTCACTAATCAATTTTTCCAAAAATTTTTTCCACACCATAGGACCATCGCTATTCGTCAAAGTATCAATTGTTTTGTCCAATTGGATGAGGAAACTGTTTTTCACTATTTTGAACGTTTTAATGATTTGTTGAGTGAATGTCTGCACCATGGAATTGAGAAGTGGAGACTTGTCGTCATCCTCTATGAGGGACTAGACTTTAAATCTCGAACCATGGTTGAATCTATGTGTAATGGTGAGTTTATTGATAAATCTGTGGATGATGCATGGAATTTTTTAGCCGAGATTGCAGAAAAAACCCATCAATGGGAATCCGTTAGGGAAACAGGAACAACACCACATGTTATGAATCACCCTCATGAATTAGAGTTTTATTCTTGTAATAGCTCCGACCTTAGGATTGAAAATTATCCTAGATTGCAAAATGCCTATCATGATGATGATGATGATTATGATGTTATGTTAGAAGAACATGTCTATACTGAAAATGTTATGGAACCTTTGGGTTCAAATACATTAGGCTTCTCTGCCCCGACCTTAATGCATGATATTTCTTCTAGTATTCCATGTGATGTTTCCCCTGATGTGCCGATACACGAGAATAAATCTGTTGATGATGTTGATGATTCTGATTGTAATCTTGCCAAATTGATTGATGATTATGAGCATGATGTGACATGTGTAGATGATTTAGAAGACTTTGATTTGATTGATAATAATATGCCTATTCTTCTACCTAAGTCACAATCTGATGGCCTTCCACCCAACCTAGATTTGGTTTGTACCCATATTGTCAAACCAACTTTTCTGAAAATTCCTAATCTAGGATTGGAACTGTGTGCTTCCCAAGTCCTCTTGGACTATTTTGCTTCAAAATATAATACATTTAAAGAGCCACAGTTGGAAATTGCATGTTTGCCCATCCCGAAAACAGTCCATTATGAGTTAGACCTTTTGAATCCTGAACCCTTAAAATTGTTAGATTTTGTGCTTAAAAGTAAACCTGTTGAACAATTTAGGTTTAGGGGTAATTCATTCGGTTTTTCACTCTCATTCCCATTTAAGTCCAATTTTAGTGTTTTGAAACTTTCTCTGTCTCTACACTTTGTCTTTTGGGTTGATCCTCAACTCTTTAGATTGTTAGTGTATGGTGAATTTTTTTGTATATAATCCAGTAGATAAAAATTTTAAAAACCCTTTTGTTCCTTTTGTATATATTTTGCTAATCCAATATGATCTCGGCTGAAATATGTTGGATTTTTGCCTTGAATAACGGAGTTTTAATTCTGCTTTCGCCGAAATCGGGTATCCTCTCTCCTTTTACTCTACTCAGCATGTTCCTCTTCATATATTGTTTTATAATTCTTTCCATATTTTGAAACATTGAGGACAATGTTTAGTTTAGGTTTGGGGGTATAGAGTAGATACCATGATAATTTGCTATAATTGAAAACAAACTCCTTCTTCTTTTTTGAAAAAAAATTGAAAAATTCCAAAAAAAATTAAAAAAATCAAAATTCAATAAAAAAATTAAAAAAATGAAAAATCATAAAAATGGAGCTCATTTACCTTGAAATGTTGACTCTTGTGCAAATATGTATTTTTATTAGGAGTCTTAGTCTAGATATTTAGGCACCCTGATTCTAGCACAATTCACATAGTGATAAGAAATTTGCACGCGCACGATCTACCAATACATGTATGGCCTCGATCTTCAAGGTGTTGGATAGGAAGTTACGATTGCCAATCACTTTAGAATACTGAACGAAACTTGACTAGCTTGTTCTTTGGTTGGTTGGGATAGAAGGTGGAGGTTACATTAAGAAAGACAACCATCGAATTTAACTGGGTGCATCAAAAAGGGCTACCTCTTGCAAAGTGTCATGTAATTTTTTGTTTCTTCTTGTTATGTATCAAAAGTGTTTCCTTGTTCAAAAAAAAAAAAAAAAAAAAAAAAAAAAAAAAAAAAAAAAAAAAAAAAAAAAAAAAAAAAAAAAAAAAAAAAAAAAAAAAAAAAAAAAAAAAAAAAAAAAAAAAAAAAAAAAAAAAAAAAAAAAAAAAGAAAAAAAAAAAATATCAGAAAAATACAAAAAAAAATCAAGTATTTAGCAATTCCATCATCTCTCTTGTTCCAAAAATAAAAAGAGAATTGTCAATGTAAATAAGAGTCATGTAAATAGTCATCTTTTGTTGTTTCGTTGTAATAAGCAAGGAGGGTGTATGCCATTGATGTACAACGCGAGTAATTGTGAAATACCTCCAACTCATTCACAATTCTCGTAAAGTCCGGACAGCTAGCTAGATTTCGACCTCAGTTCTTAGCCTGAGAAACTATCTCTTGGTGATTAGTAGTCATGACTTCAGATCTTTCTTTACACATGTGTAGATACACTTTACACTCTTATCACATGTCCTTATTTGTTATCAGTGCTAGGATTGTGCCTTCGATAGCTAGATTGACATCTCCATTTTGCTGTGAGCTTAACTGTTTTGCACATGTCACGTTTGATGGAATATGAGCTTATATTTTGTCCTTAGGTTTTGTAGGTACGTTCTAAGCAAACCTTCACGAGACTTCAACTCGTCCACTAGGGACACTTAGTGGTTTAAAAGGCTTAGTGCATACGCTAAATGCATTCGAGAGACCAGCGACAGTGGTATAGTTAGGATTTCCTTAGTTTTGTTTTACTTGAGGACAAGTAAAATTCAGGTTTGGGGGTATTTGATGAGTGCCAAATATTGTATATATTTATCCCTTTTTGTTGGCATTTTAACTCATCTTTTATGCATTAATTCTACATTTTATCACATATTCTGTATTTTCATTGTTTTCAAGAATAAATATTTTTATTAATTAATTTTGCATTTTTAGGTAATAAATAAAGTTCGGATGAGTCGCGGAGCGAAAAGAGCAGAAAAGTAGTGAAAAGCCGGGAGAAATTACGCAAGGAAGCCGCGAAGAATGGTGCGCACAACCTCATTTTCTACACACAAAAGCGCCTCCGTTCTCAGCCATCAGATCAGTTCTCGGGAGCATCCGACGGTCGCTTCTTCATAGAGCATCAAAATCGGAAGTCTCTGCCAAGCACCACAGCGCTGAAATTCCAAGCCTTCAGATTAGATGGTAGTTGAATCCAACGGTCGCTCCTATGCCTGTGCATCAAATCCCGATGATTCCGCCTTACACTACAGTACCTAACTCCATCTGGTGCCGTTAACTTCGTTGCACCTCAGAATCCGACGGTCGCTTCACACATCCTTCCATCTATCCGTTCGATTCCACTTAGATCCAATGATCCAACATCTCAGATTCGCCAACATCTAAATTTGATATCCTGCCTCACACCATAGCAACACATACCCTATTCCCAACCAAACAACCCCTAATCCTAATCCCATCGAGCTCTTCCTTCTCATCTTCCCAAAACCAGTTCACCACAAACACCCGACAGTTGCAGAGCCTGCAACTCCACCACCTCCACTCTCTGCCGCTGTCGCTTACACCACCACCACACCACACCGTACATCACCACTCCATCCCAAGTCTCTCCCTTGTCTCGTTTCTAGCATCTAACTAGGTGCTACAAGCTAGAACAGTGAGAAGCTAGGGTTTCACCAACAGCGAGGAGAAGACACAATTGAGGGCTGGAAAAGCTTCAGAAAAGCAGAGGGGACATACCCAAAGCATGGGTCGAAGCCAATTTACACATGGGTATGTCGAATTCGATTTTCCCCAAAAGTTAGGGTCTGCAAATTTAGGGTTTTGTGAAATTAGGATTTTTTGTGTAAGCTATAAAAGGGAATCTGTAGAGAATGAAAAACTTGTTCTTGGACTAGCCAAGTTTCCACCCAATTTGGGTTAGGTAATTTCAATTGCACTGTTAGTTTTTGATGTTCTTGTTAATTTGCAGTTTCAACTGTTAGTCTCATTGCACTGTTAGTTGCATTTTCACTCTTAATTGCATTTGTTGTTATGGTAGTTTGCAATGTTATGTTAGTTTACTCACTGTTAAACACTCACTGTTATGCTCAATGTTAGTATTGCCCTGTCACTCACTGTCACCCACTGTTATGCAGTTTGTCATGTTCTAAATCACCCTGCTAGGGACTTGATGAAGCTCTAATGTCTTATTGTGTAGTATATTAATCACACTGCTCTAGAAGGCTAAACAAGTTTAGGAAAAACTTGAACTTAGCTCATCATCACCTCACTTTCACAATGTATGCCAAGTATGCTTTGTAGTTAGGTTCATGAGCTGCTGATAAGCTGCAACTCAAGCTGAATTCATAATCCCTTGACTAGTTGTGCTGTAGAAAGACAATTAGTGCTTTGGAAATCATACCATAGTTGTGTTTAACTTCCTATAGGAGAATACACAGTAAAAGTTAGAGTGAATTCAACCCCTAGTTCCATAATCAACCTTCCCTGTCATCCATAAATCAATCTTCAACTGTTAGTCTTGTTTCCTTCCACTTGTTTGGTTTACTTGCATTTCTGTTTTGCATTTTCACTGCTTACTTGCTTTCCCTGCTGCATTTCTTCTATTGCTGCAACTGCTGCTGCAGCACTTGTGCTGCTGCACTGTTTTTCCCTCTTCTTGGCCTTGTGCTGTTTTGCCACTTCTTTGCCTGTTGCTCTGCCAAGGTGCTGCTGCTGCCCCTTCTTCTCCTGCAGCCAAGCCAATTCTTCTGTTGCTGCTGCCTTTCTGCAGCTGCTGCTGCCAAACTGCTGCAGCTCTTGCTCCTGCTGCTGCTGCTCCAAAGCCCATAGTCCACAGTTCCTGCAGCCCAAAGCTCACTTCAAAAGTTGAGCCCAATCCAATTCAGGCTTAACCAAAGGCCCTGATTCTCAACTGTAAGACCAAAACCAAGGTCTAGTTCACTAAGGCCCAGTTAAGGCAAAAGCCTAGTTCACTACTAAGCCCAACTTGCAAGTGAACTGTTAAGCCCAACTCCTAGTTGAACTGTTGAGCCCAAAGCTCAGACCAGTTTCTAGAACCACAACCCATTTGCACTTTAAAGATAACTGAGCCCAAGCTCAGTTCATTTTATGTTTAACAAACCAACTAAGCCCAATCCATTCAAAGGGTATTTAAACCCAGTAGTACATTAAGCCCAACACTTCCAAAGGGCTTCTAAGCCCAAAGCAAATCTAGGAACCCAATTTAGCTAAAACACTTCCGAAACACACCCGATCTCTGTGGATCGACCCGTACTTGCACGAGCTACAACTGACGACCGTGCACTTGCGGTATTACTGTAGGCCCGCGTTTCATTACGCTCAATTTTATACACATCTCCGGGCCCACCAAGTTTTTGGCGCCGCTGCCGGGGATTGGTGCTGTGTTTTATCTGTGTTTTTTAGCTATTTTGTATTTCATTTCATAGCATTTGCATCTGCATCTGCTTCATTTCATTTGCTGTTGGACCTGCTGTTCTGAACCTGTTTTTCCTCTGCTGGGACGCCACCAAGGAAAAGAACCAAAACCCAACTGGGTTTTTGCAACAATATCAGAGCAGCTGGGCTGTGCTAAAAAGGTAAGCCTAAACCCATTTCATTGAGAGAACCCAACCTGTGGGCTTCCAATTTTTTATTTGTGGGCTTGTAATAATTAACCCAATTTTTTGGGCTTTTTATTTTTCTATTTTGGGTTTGTAATAATTTATGTGTGGGCTTGTTGTTTAATTTGTGGGCTTGTATTTATTTTGTGTGGGCTTGTTTAAATTTTTCCATTGGACTTGTATTTTGGACTCTGGGTTTAAACCCAGCTGAGCTGATAACCGATTGTGGGCCGCAGCCTTCCTTCCATTTCCTTAGAGGCTTGCACAGTGGGCTTGCTCCCATTCAAAAACCAAATTTTACTTTTACTTTAAAAAAATTCTTTTGCTCCCAATTTTAACAACCAAATTTTTTCTAAAATATCCCATTAAAACCAAACTTGCCAAAAAAATGTCTCCCACCAAAACCAAATTTTTCCCAAAAATCCAAACCCATCAAAAACCAAATTTTTTTTAAAACCCATTAAAACCAAATAGTGGGCTTTGTGTCATTTCAAAATGGGCCAACCTCGTGCTCTCCATGAATACATGTATCCATCAATACAAATTCCATTATCATGTATTGTCTTACCTCAAACTAATAACCCTTTTAAAATAAATGCAAGCATGATACAAATACTTCCTATATTTCGAGGGTTCGATTCTGAGAACCCCTATACTCATGTAAGAGAGTTTGAACAAATTTGTCGGACTATGCAACCTGATCATATGTCCGAAGACTCTCTGAAATTGCGTTTGTTTACATTTTCTTTAAAGGAAAGGGCCAAAACATGGTTTTACGGTTTGAGACCACAATCAATCAACACTTGGGACCAACTCACAGATCTATTTTTCAAAAAATTCTTTCCACACCATAGGACCATCGCTATTCGTCAAAGTATCAATTGTTTTGTCCAATTGGATGAGGAAACTGTTTTTCACTATTTTGAACGTTTTAATGATTTGTTGAGTGAATGTCCGCACCATGGAATTGAGAAGTGGAGACTCGTCGTCATCCTCTATGAGGGACTAGACTTTAAATCTCGAACCATGGTAGAGTCTATGTGTAATGGTGAGTTTATTGATAAATCTGTGGATGACGCATGGAATTTTTTAGCCGAGATTACAGAAAAAACCCATCAATGGGAATCCGTTAGGGAAACAGGAACAACACCACATGATATGAGTCACCCTCATGAATTAGAGTTTTATTCTTGTAATAGCTCCGACCTTAGGATTGAAAATTATCCTAGATTGCAAAATTCCTATCATGATGATGATGATGATTATGATGTTATGTTAGAAGAACATGTCTATACTGAAAATGTTATGGAACCTTTGGGTTCAAATACATTAGGCTTCTCTGCCCCGACCTTAATGCATGATATTTCTTCTAGTATTCCATGTGATGTTTCTCCTGATGTGCCGATACACGAGAATAAATCTGTTGATGATGTTGATAATTCTGATTGTGATCTTGCCAATTTGATTGATGATTGTGAGCATGATGTGACATGTGTAGATGATTTAGAAGATTTTGATTTGATTGATAATGATATGCCTATTCTTCTACCTAAGTCACAATCTGATGGCCTTCCACCCAACCTAGATTTGGTTTGTGCCAATATTGTCAAACCGACTTTTCTGAGAGTCCCCAACCTAGGTTTGGAACTGTGTGCTTCCCAAGTCCTTTTGGACTATTTTGCTTCCAAATATAATACATTTGAGGAACCACAGTTGGAAATAGCATGTTTGCCCGTCCCTAGCACAGTTCATTTTGAGCTAGACCTTGTGCATGATGAACCCCCAAAACTGCGCGATTTTGTTTTCAAAATTATATCTTCTGTAAAATCCAGGTTTGGGGGTAGCTCATTTTGTTTCACAGTTTCACTTGCGTTTCTTTCCTGTTATTATTGTGTGAAGCTGTTGAAATGTCTACACTTCGTCTTTTGGGTTGATCCTCAACTCTTTAGATTGTTAGTGTATGGTGAATTTTTTGTATATAATCCAGTAGATAAAATTTTAAAAACCCTTTTGTTCCTTTTGTATATATTTTGCTAATCCAATATGATCTCGGCTGAAATATGTTGGATTTTTGCCTTGAATAACGGAGTTTTAATTCTGCTTTCGCCGAAATCGGGTATTCTCTCTCCTTTTACTCTACTCAGCATGTTCCTCTTCATATATTGTTTTATAATTCTTTCCATATTTTGAAACATTGAGGACAATGTTTAGTTTAGGTTTGGGGGTATAGAGTAGATACCACGATAATATGTTATAATTGAAAACAAAACTCCTTCTTCTTTTTGAAAAAATTGAAAAATTCCAAAAAAAAATTTAAATTTAAAAAATCAAAATTCAAAAAAAATTAAAAAATGAAAAATCATAAAAATGGAGCTCATTTACCTTGAAATGTTGACTCTTGTGCAAATATGTATTTTTATTAGGAGTCTTAGTCTAGATATTTAGGCACCCTGATTCTAGCACAATTCACATAGTGATAAGAAATTTGCACACGCACGATCTACCAATACATGTATGGCCTCGATCTTCAAGGTGTTTGATAGGAAGTTACGATTGCCAATCACTTTAGAATACTGAACGAAACTTGACTAGCTTGTTCTTTGGTTGGTTGGGATAGAAGATGGAGGTTACATTAAGAAAGACAACCATCGAATTTAACTGGGTGCATCAAAAAGGGCTACCTCTTGCAAAGTGTCATGTAATTTTTTATTTCCTTTTGTATTTTTATCAAAGATGTTTCCTTATACAGTTCAAAAAAAAAAAAAAAAAAATCGATGTATATATTCAGAAAAAAAATATCAGAAAAATCCAAAAAAATCAAGTATTTATCAATTCCATCATCTCTTGTTCCAAAAATAAAAAGAGATTTGTCAATGTAAATAAGAGTCATGTAAAGAGTTCTTTTGTGTTTCGTTGTAATAAGCAAGGAGGGTGTATGCCATTGATGTACAACGCGAGCAATTGTGAAATACCTCCAACTCATTCACAATTCTCGTAAAGTCCGGACAGCTAGCTAGATTTCGACCTCAGTTCTTAGCCTGAGAAACTATCTCTTGGTGATTAGTAGTCATGACTTCAGATCTTTCTTTACACATGTGTAGATACACTTTACACTCTTATCACATGTCCTTATTTGTTATCAGTGCTAGGATTGTGCCTTGATAGCTATATTGACATCTCCATTTTGCTGTGAGCTTAAACTGTTTTGCACATGTCACATTTGATGGAATATGAGCTTATATTTTGTCCTTAGGTTTTGTAGGCACACCTCTGGTAAACCTTCACGAGACTTCAACTCGTCCACTAGGGACACTTAGTGGTTTAAAAGGCTTAGTGCATACGCTAAATGCATTCGAGAGACCAGCGACAGTGGTATAGTTAGGATTTCCTTAGTTCTGTTTTACTTGAGGACAAGTAAAATTCAGGTTTGGGGGTATTTGATGAGTGCCAAATATTGTATATATTTATCCCTTTTTGTTGGCATTTTAACTCATCTTTTGCGCATTAATTCTACATTTTATCCCATATTCTGTATTTTCATTGTTTTCAAGAATAAATATTTTTATTAATTAATTTTGTATTTTTAGGTAGTAAATAAAGTTCGGATGAGTCGCGGAGCGAAAAGAGCAGAAAAGTAGTGAAAAGCCGGGAGAAATTACGCAAGGAAGCCGCGAAGAATGGTGCGCACAACCTCATTTTCGACACACAAAAGCGCCTCCGTTCTCAGCCATCAGATCATTTCTCAGAAGCATCCGACGGTCGCTCCTTCATAGAGCATCAAAATCTGAAGTCTATGCCGAGCACCACAGCGCTGAAATTCCAAGCCTTCAGATTAGATGGTAGTTGAATCCAACGGTCGCTCCCTTGCTGTGCATCAAAGTTTGATATCTCCGACTTACACTACAGCACCTAACTCCATCTGGTGCCGTTAACTTCGTTGCACCTCAGAATCCGACGGTCGCTTCACACATCCTTCCATCTATCCGTTCGATTCCACTCAGATCCAATGATCCAACATCTAAGCTTCGCAAATATCGAACTTGAAGTCTCTGCCTCACACCATAGCAACACATACCCTATTCCCAACCAAACAACCCCTAATCCTAATCCCATCGAGCTCTTCCTTCTCATCTTCCCAAAACCAGTTCACCACAAACACCCGACAGTTGCAGAGCGTGCAACTCCACCACCTCCACTCTCTGCCGCTGTCGCTTACACCACCACCACACCACACCGTACATCACCACTCCATCCCAAGTCTCTCCCTTGTCTCGTTTCTAGCATCTAACTAGGTGCTACAAGCTAGAACAGTGAGAAGCTAGGGTTTCACCAACAGCGAGGAGAAGACACAATTGAGGGCTGGAAAAGCTTCAGAAGAGCAGAGGGGACATACCCAAAGCATGGGTCGAAGCCAATTTACACATGGGTATGTCGAATTCGATTTTCCCCAAAAGTTAGGGTCTGCAAATTTAGGGTTTTGTGAAATTAGGATTTTTTGTGTAAGCTATAAAAGGGAATCTGTAGAGAATGAAAAACTGGTTCTTGGACTAGCCAAGTTTCCACCCAATTTGGGTTAGGTTAATTCCAATGTTAAATTGCACTGTTAGTTTTTAATGTGATGCTCCTGTTAACTTTCATTGCTCCTGTTAGTTGCATTTTCACTCTTAATTGCATTTGTTGTCATGTTAGTTTGCCATGTTATGTTAGTTTGCCATGTTACTCAATGTTACTCACTGTTACTCACTGTTATGCTCACTGTTATTTTGCCCTGTTAGTTTGCCATGTTATGTTAGTTTGCCATGTTACTCAATGTTACTCACTGTTAGTTCACTGTTGTTGTCACTGTTAGCTAAATGTTCATTTGTTGTTCCAATTCACTGTCTTGTGATGATTAGTTTGATGGAATGCTAGGCTAGAAGCCTTTAAAGCACTGTTTTGATTGAGCAGTGGGGAGAAATTAGTGCTCATAGCAAGCTAATTTTCTTCCCACTCCATGTAATTGCTTAACTCTATTGCATTGTGTTATTTGAGTAGTGGGGAGAAACTAGTGCTCACTAGTGACAATGAGCAAGCTAGCTCTCTTCCCACTCTAAAAGAGTGCCTTAGTTTAGCTCCATGTTAGCTTAACCATTTCCCCTGCCTTTGTGTCATTTTTACTTTGCTCCTTTGTGTTGTGTTCACTGTTTAGTTTTTATTAGCTTTGTTTTCTTGTTTTGCATTGTTTTTGCCTTGTTATTTGCTTCCCCTCCTGCTGCTGCCACTCCTTGCCTTGTGCTGCTGCTGCAGTACTGCTCCCTTTTTCCCCTGCTGCTGCCTCCTGCCTCAGCTGCTGTTGCTGCTGCCAATCCACTTCTGTGGCTCTTGCACTGCTGCTGTTTGCTTTGCTCTCCACTGCTACTTCAGTTCCTGCAGCCCAAAGCTCACTTCAAAAGTTGAGCCCAATCCAATCCAGGCTTAACCAAAGGCCCAGGTTCTTGACTGAAACAAAAGCCCAAGGTTTAGTTCACTGAGGCCCATTGCATTAAGGCTCAAAGCCCAGTTTAGGTTAAGGTTAAAAAACCCAATCCAATTAACTGTGGGCTTAATCAAAAGCTTAAGTTTAAGGCCAAAGCCCATTTACACTTCAAAGATAACTGAGCCCAAGCTCAGTTCATTTTATTTTTGACAAACCCACTAAGCCCAATTCATTCAAAGGGCATTCAAACCCATTAGTACTCAAAGCCCAATTTAAGCCAAAAGGCTTCTAAGCCTAAAGCAAACTAGAAACCCAATTAGCTAAAACACTTCCGAAACACACCCGATCTCTGTGGATCGACCCGTACTTGCACGAGCTACAACCGACAACCGTGCACTTGCGGTATTACTGTAGGCCCGTTTTCATCGCATCATTTTTATACACTAGTCCGGACCTGCCAATCATTTCTCTCCATATCACTTACAACTTAATTTTTTAATTACTTTGTTTATTTACTTTTAAAACTAAAACAAAACCCCCTGTTATGACCTTTTTAACAACTAAATCTCACTGCTCTTCGTGGGAACGAACTTGACTTTCATTATATTACTTGTTAATTGAGCGAAATTAATATCACTAATTTGTTGCACTCACGACACGCATCACATAAATACTGATTTCGAGAGCCAAATAAAATAAAAATATATCTTAACTTTTAAATAAATTCTAGTCTGCTTGACATGCATATTTACCACCAACAATGAATTAAAAAAACATATAAACAACAATAACTTCGAGAGTTGAAAAAATAATCATTCATTTTTGGATGAAATTACACACACTTCTGTTAACAATTTTTATTTTATCTCAAGATCAGTGAAGTCGCTCAAGAACTAATGACATAGGCTAACAAGTTGGGTGATCCCACTGACTATGATCCTGACGTATTCCAACTAACAAGTGGGATGAATCCAAATTTTGAAAATTACCACGATGAAAAATCAAAATTGCTTTGTATATGTCCATCAAGAATTAAGCAATTCCTTATGTATTGGTTTATAAAATTAGCTTAAACTGTAATAACGATATTTCATTTTCTGATAGATAGAGAAACCATCTTATATTGGTTTGTTGATTCTCAATGGCAAAACTAAAAATATTGTATGTGATAGGCTTGACAATTTCCTTTAGTGGATGGTTTTCACATTATTCTAACCTTATTTTAGGCTCTGGTTTTGCAACAATAAAAAAAAACCCTGAAGGTGTTAGAGCATTGCTCGGTCGAACTCGCATGCGTTGCTATCTCAAGCATGTTTGTCAATGTTAGTGATCAAAACTATAAGTCCTGATTTCTAGCCTACATAGCTAAAGGTCTCGGACTAGGATAGAAAGTGTAGTTGAGATCAAGAACTCCATGGAAATCATCATACAAGACGAAGGACTACTCAAGGAACTGGTGGATCTTCATCGACTAAAAGGTATGTGGAGACTTGAACTTATCTGTCACTCAAAAGTCTACCTATTGTATGTCCTACTCTTGAGACAAAAGTCGTTTTGATATATATACTTTCATTATGCACATTTGTTATTTCGAGCCGAGTTTATCTCGCCTATCTATTTCTCGAAATAAGTGTTGGTAAGATTTCGCTTTAGTCGAATTCATCTTTACCTAGTGACGAAAGTCATGTTATGTTTCAATCACTTTGAAAATTTCTCTGACGAAAAATGGTCTGTGAATAACGGCTATATCCATCCTCTGAGAATGTTTCAATGATTGAAATGAGAGTTTAGATTACATAACCATTGGTAGGATATAAGCATTGTTGTGGAAACACATATATGTATAAGTCCTTATTCCTTGAACCAAAGTTTGCGAACTTTGTTGATCAAGAGAAATCGAAGTAGCGTGAGCCAAGTCCGCGAACTAAGTCCGCGAACTGGTGGAAGTTCTCGACCTGAGAATTTCTGCTGGAGTTTGTGAACTCCTTCCATGAGCTTAAGTCCGCGAACTTGAGCAGGTTATATCTAAAACCGATTGTTCTTGAACTCATGTTTATTTAAACTAAGGAATTCTTTTGCAAACCGTGGCTATAAAGTTCATGAACCGATTCGAGTGAATCAAACCGTTTTTGCTTCGATTGTATCTTGTGTAGTTACATAATATCTAAGAAATTGAACAACTCTCTAACTAGTTCATTTGAGTCATTTGAACTAGTTATGGTGAAGAAGAATATGGTTGATATGAAAGTAATCATATGGCTAACCATTTGGTTAACTATTGTTGAACCAACAAATGTTAATGTTTGGAAACGGTTCGTAAACCCAAAATTGGACATTTCATTTGTGTGTAACAGGCTAAGTTTTCGATCCAACGGTTGAGAAATATTAGCTTGAATCTAATCAGGTTTTCATCTAACGGTGAGTATTGAATGCTTTGTTACCAAGCTAATATTGATTGCAAAACCTGATTTGAAAACTATATAAGGGAGAACTCTAGCAACTGGGAAACCTAATCCCCACACCTTACGTGTGATACTAGTTGCATAGCTAGAGTCGATTCTCCTTTAACCATTGGTTTCTTCTTCTAAACCAGGTTAACGACTTAAAAACTTCATTTGGATTGTGAAGCAAGACCGATATTACTTTTCTTGTAGTTGTGTGATCTGATCTTGCATCTTCCATCGTTACGAGTACGATTGTAATAATTTGCTCGAGATTTTATATCTCCGATAGGAAAGATAGAAAAGTAATCACAACACTTCATCTCATCGTTTGTGATTCTACAATATCTTTTTTCGCTGCTTCGATTAAGACTATTGTGAGGTGATCAATAATACTAGGTTGTTCTTCGGGAATATAAGACCGGTTTATTGATTGGTTCCTGTTCACCTTGATTTATCAAAAGACGGAACAAAACTCGTAGGTATATTCGTGGGAGATGGATTTATCTATTATCGTATACTTTTCTGTGTGATACAAATTTGTTTATTAAAGTCTTCGACTTTGGGTCGTAGCAACTCTTAGTTGTGGGTGAGATCAGCTAAGGGAATCAAGTACGTAGCATCCTGCTGGGATCAGAGGCATAGGAGCACAACTGTACCTTGGATCAGTGTGAGATTGATTGGGGTTCAACTACAGTCCAGATCGAAGTTAATTTGCAGTAGGCTAGTGTCTGTAGCGGCTTAATACAGTGTGTGTTCAATCTGGACTAGGTGATCGCTGTCGTAGGCGTCAAAAATAATTACACTTTCTTACTACTCAAAATATAAATATAGCAAGGGCAAGAAAGGATCGTTCCCACAGAGAGGTCTAGGTTGTCGTTTGTTTCAGTTTCCTATAATAACAATGGGGGTTTTATAATTTTTATAAACTAAAATAAAAGCAAACAAAGAAATAAACAAGCAAATCAATAATATAAAGATATTGGTTAAGGATTTCGCCTTCAATCACAAACATGTTTTTGACACAATAACTAGAATTGATATTTTAATCTCAACTTTTATCAAAGGCCCTAGGATACCTTGATCGCAAGAATATCCCGCAAATCTCTTCTTGTCATCAACAATCACATTAAAAGATGCGAATATGAATTCTACCTAAGAGAACAACCTAATGTGTAAAAGCACTAATCAAGTTTAATTCCCTAGATGCATTAAGTTCTATGAAATCATGCCAATCAAAGCAATCGAATGTGTAAAAGCACTAATCCGATTTAACAAAGGTTATGACTCACATGTGACTACTAGGATGTATCACTACAAGCAATAATCACAATTATGCTACTTGTAATCAGGAATCTATCACTTTTGCGTATAATAAATCCTAATCTAGCAATGGAGATGAAAACAAACTCAACCGATTCGCGACTCGATCAAACAAGTATTCAAATCATAAGACAATATCAATAGTGAATCATAAACGATAAAGCATGGAGACAAAACTAATTTATTGAACAAAAAATCATGTTTGGAAATCCAACTAATCCATAACCAATGATAAGATTAACTACTCATGTTAATGGAGTTCATAACAAGAATAAAGAGAAAACTCATGTTTTTAAACCCTAGAACAAAAGTAGAAGTAAAGATAAAGATAGGAAAGGTCTTGCTTTTATATCCCTTGAGTTCACCTTCAATTCAATTCCCGTAACTAGCTTAGCTCATTGCCAAAACTGAATCTCAGACATCCCATTAGCCAGGTCCAAATCCATCCGAGTAAGCACAGGATCAGTTGAGTCAGATCGACTCACTGAGTTAACTCGCCTGAACAAAATACAGGCAGTGTTCTGTTTATTTCTCCACCATTCCAGGCCTATTTCGGGCTTACTCCCCTGCACAATTCAATCCTAACATACATCTACCTGTTTCAGTTCATTCTTTCTGCCATCAGTTCAACCACCACTATTCTCAAACCATTAGCGAAATCAGCTGACAAGTCGAGTCATAACCAAACCCCACCTGCAGCTTCAATCACCTTCATTCTCTGCATCTCAGCATCACTGTCTCATTCACTGCTTCATAACAACTCCATAGAAGCATCTCAGTGCTGCTGCTTCCCCATCCTGCCTTGCAATCCAACTCCAGAACAATTACAAACTCATCTCCATTCTTTGCATCACCAGAATCATATCCTTGAGCCAACCATTCAAACATCTACAGCTTTAGCACCTCAACTGCACTACTTCCACCATAAACTGCAGATGCGACTACTCTTTTTTCTGTCCCAGGCCTAGCCTCTCCACCTGAACTGCATCCACACTGCTGTATCACTGCATTCCTGCGACTTCAGCTGCAATTTCAGTTCCTTTCTAACTTGTATCAGGCCATATCCGCAGCACCTGCATTTTCGCACAACACACACACACAGTCCATTGCACATGAACTCAATTCAAACACCACTTGTAGCTTCTTCATGTAATCCCAGCAGCTGTAACTTCCTTCACCTGCCATAGCTTTTTATCTGCAGTCGTGTCAAGACCCATCACCCCTTGCTGCCAAATGTTAATCCATCTCTCAGCTGCAACAACGCCTCGCTTCCCTGTAACCTATTATCTTCTCTAATCCAGCACCATAAGCTTCAACAATCCACATCAGTACCGCCTGCTGAAAAAGCGGGGGGTCTAACAACACCACCCAATATTTCGCTTAGCAATCTGTATGGACTAACTCTGAAATACTTTGCTAGAGAATCAACTAGACAGTCAGACTCAATCTAGATAAAAGTATCTCAAGGAGTTAATATCTCTTTCTTGATTTGATTTTTACTCAAGCTAAAACAATAGAGAGTCTTTATCAAATACAAGGAATACTTGGACGGTACCAAAGACCAATGTCCAAGGATCAATCAACAACCAAAGGTTGGATTTCCAATTGATGATCACGAACGCACAACCTGTATTATTTCAATTATATAAAATATAATGCGGAAAAGAAATAACACAGACACCAGAAATTTTGTTAACGAGGAAACCGCAAATGCAAAAAAACCCCGGGACCTAGTCCAGATTGAATACACACTGTATTAAGCCGCTACAGACACTAGCCTACTGTAAACTAACTTCGTACTGGACTATAGTTGAATCCCAATCAGTCTCCCACCGATCCAAGGTACAGTTGTACTCCTACGCCTCTGATCCCAGCAGGATACTGCGCACTTGATTCCCTTAGCTGATCTCAACCACAACCAAGAGTTGTTGCAACCCAAAATCACAGACTTGATAATAAACAGATCTGTCTCACACAGAAAAGTCTATCAAAGGATAAATCTGTCTCCCACAGATAAACCCTAGGTTTTGTTCCGTTTTTTGATATAAAATCAAGGTGAATAGGAACCAATTGATAATCTGGTCTTATATTCCCGAAGAACAGCCTAGATTAATCAATCACCTCTCTACAATCTTTCCTGACTACACAAGTGGATTGTCGAGGAATCACAAACAGTGAGACAAAGATGTTTTTGACTTCTTTATCTTGCCTATCGGAGAACTCTCACGATCTCAAGTCAATCAATCGATTGTACTGGTACGATAGAAGATGCAAGATCAGATCACACAACTACGATAAAGTAGTATCGGTCTTGCTTCACAATCCCAATAAAGTCTTTAAGTCGTTAACCTGATTTTAGAGAAGAAAATCAAAGGTTGATGGAGATTGACTCTAGCGGGCGCACTAGTAGCACACAAACATGTGGGGATTAGTTTTGCACAATGCTAGATGTCTCATTTATATAGCCTTCAAATCATGGTTTTGCCTTAGGTACAAAGCAATCCTTATTCACCGTTATATGAAAACCTAATTTAGATTCAAGCTAATATTTCTCAACTGTTAGATCGAAAACTTAGCTTGTCACACACACTTGGGTAGACGTTTACTGGGTTCGTGAAAACCATGCCCAAACGTGTACGTGTATGTTGGTTCAACATAGTAACCCAAAAGGTTAACCATATGAGCATTTCATATTAACCTTGTTCTTCTTCACCATAACTAGTTCAATTGACTCAAATGAACTAGTTAAAGAGTTGTTCAATTGCTATGAGATCTTATGTAACTACACAAGACACAATTGAAACAAAGATGATTCAATTCGATTGAATCGACACATGAACATTATAGCCACGGTTTGCATAAATCATTCCTTAGTAATTTAATGTTTCATGTTCAGATCACATCTTTAGATCATAACCTCTTAAGTTCACAAATAAGTTCGCGGACTTAAGTTAATCGGTTGAGTTTTCCAAACTCAGCAGAAATTCTCGGAAAGAGAACTTCCGCCAGTTCGCGGACTGAGTTCGCGGACTTAGCACACGAACGAGTTTTGGAAAATCCAGCAGAAATTCTCGGTCGAGAACTTCCGACAGTTCGCGGACTGAGTCTGCGGACTGGGTTCGCGGACTTGGCAAGCCAATTCCACAATCCTCCCGATTTCTCTTGATCAACAAAGTTCGAAAACTTCGGTTCAAGGAATACATGGTTATGTAATCTAAACTCTTATTTCAATCATTGGGACATTCTCAGAGGACGCTATGTAGCCGTTATTCACAGACCGATTCACGTCAGAGAAATTCTCAAAGTGCTTGAAACTTTTCATGACTTTCGTCACTAGGTGAAGATAAACTTGATCAAAGAGAAACGCTTTACTAACACACGATTTCGAGATAAAAGATAAGCAATGAATGCTCAGCTCAAAATGTCAAATGTGTATGATCTAGTCTATATAGCATACGACTTTTATCTCATAAGAAGTAGGAGATAAAAGAGATACACTTTTGAGTGATAGATAAGTTCAAGTCTCCACATACCTTTTTGTTGATGAAGTTCCACGGTTCCTTGTATATATCTTCATCGTTGTATGATGAATCTCCATGAAGTCCTTGAGCTCAACTACACTTTTCTATCCTAGTCTGAAACTTAGCTATGTAGCCTAGAAATCAAGACTTACAGTTTTGATCACTAACATTGACAAACATGCTTGAGATAGCAACGCATGCGAGGTTGACCGAGCTATGCTTTAACAATCTCCTCCTTTGTCAATTTTAGTGACAAAACTATTAATACATATGGAATACAAAAAAAGATAAACTTTAGTGGCTCCTATTCCATAGTCTAATCTTCAACGTTCCTTGAAATCTTCGTCCTTCCAAGTACTCCAATGATCCCAAAGGTTGTAAGTTTAGCACCATCGTTGTTGAATATTCGTAGCTATAACAATGAGATAAATCGAGATTCTCGATCATTATTATACAGTGTCATAGTATTATTATATAACATCAAAGTCCAATTGTATCACGACTTTAAACATAATACTACAGTGATATGTATCACTCCCCCTTAGTCAATACTCCATCTCGATCATGGAAACCACTCCCCCTTACACAATGATCCGAAAACCATATGTATTTGTAGTGTGAACTACAATATTTCTCCCCCTTTTTGTCAATAAAATTGGCAAAGCTACAAGAATGGGATCATAATGAAATTTCCACAAGAGACATTTCATGACGAAAAGAAAAATACATACCAACTTAATTTAGATGCAATCTAATAGCGGAAGCTAACAGCATTCATCAAGGAGTTTTAAGATACAAGATAACCCCTATAAAATTCCACAGCCGCACTCCCCGCAAGATATTACCATTAAGCACAAGTTCAAAAGAACTCTCCCCCATTTGATGTCATTCCCGAGAGAACAACAAGAGCGACCTTAATTTCGAAAGAAAAGAATGATTTTTTATTGGGAATCAAAAACCATAGGAATGATTTTCAATATCCAAAGCTCAACCAAATTAACCACAAGTAAACCCATGATTAATTCAATTGGAATACGCAACTAAATCAAACCATAAAAGTGATCAATTTAATTGAAAGTGCTCAACATAAGTAAACTCACGAAGCTATGACTAAGTCAATCACTCGGAGATGACTAACTTAACCATTCAAATACTCAACATAAGGAAAACCTTACGGAATATATGACTACATTAACCAAAGAACATGATAGTGTAGCCTTTCATATACTCAACACAAGAATTTGTGGAATATATGAAAACTCAACTAGATTAATTACAAGAGAACCTATAATTAATCTAATTGGAATACAAACAACCAAACTAATCACCGAAGTAATCAATTTAATTATTTTGGGCTCAACATAAGAGAACTTATGGAACCCCGACTAAGTTCATCATAGAATATGACAACCTTAACCGTACATGTACTCAACATAAGAAAGAATACTTATGGAGTACTAACTAAATAACCAAACTGGTTGATTAATTTAGTTCCTAATGCTCGACATATAGCATCTTATGGAACAACCAACAAAGCCAAGGTAAATCGACTTAGTTGTAAGTTGCTCAACATAAGACACACAATGGATCCTTCACGGTAAAACATAATAAAATGGATCAATGAAGATCAATATCGTGGATAACATACAAGGATCTATTATATTTTCCATCATAGCGACATAATAGACTTTATCCTTGTTGAACAAAAGATTTTATCCTATTTTCCATCAAATACATGACTGCATAGGCATAACTTTTGTATATGTCAAAAGTCCATTCGTCCTTTCATCAGTACGAATACCGAGTCATGAACGACTTTACTTTTGACCGCAATATGGGACCTTCAAGTTCACGGACGTAAACAATACATATCCCATAAAAATATTGCAATATCACAAACCATTAAAATACTGCAATAAACATCATCCTCCAAATATTTTTAGAATTTAATACCAATAAGCCTAAAAAATAACATAAGTGTTGCAGTGGATGGGAAAGATAAAGAGGCACAAAGAGAAGGAGATTCTATTTATTAGAGATTATAAGTGTTACATGGATACAGTCATTTATATACAATAGGAATAAAGCCATGGATATTATATTGGGCCGCACATCCATGGGAGAAATCCCTACAACACTCCCCCTTGTGCGGTTCAATAGAACTTCATATTCAGTACTTCACATACATTGCTCCGGATGTAGGTCTTAAAATGTAGTTCTCTTCTTGATGACTATTGTGTCGAAGACAATTGCTCCATCAAAACTTTAACAAGGAAAAACCCAGTGGGACAATACCTTGGTACAACTCTTCACATGTAGTACTTCACATGTTGTCTTGTATTTTTACATGTAGTTCATCACATGCAATATGATCTTCAAAGATCGACGAGTCTGAGTTAATTGCCTCGTTAAAACTTCGTCAGGAAAACCCCTGAGGGACAAAACCTGAACTAAAGAAAAAGAGTACAATATTAATTAAACTTAGAACATATTTGGATGTGTATACGTTGCCTCACTAAAACCTTAACAAGGAAAACCTAGTGGGATAAAACCTTGACGAAGGGAAAAGAGTACAACGTGGTAGATGCAAGTAAAGGTGATATGTTGCAGATGATCATTTTGCTCCATTAAAGTTGACTAGTTTCTTCACAACTCCTAAGGTATAAAATTCTCGTGAGAGAGACAATAGCCTTAGCTGGGAAATTGTATTTCCGGTATTTTTTGTTGTCTTATTAAAAACCTTGCCGAGCAACAAAACCCTGCGGGAAAAAGTAACCTCGATGAAGGAAAAGAGTTCAACACACCATTAGATTCTCCCCCTAATGTCAGACAATTTTCATTAGTCCACTGCAGTCAAAAGGAGTTTATCACACATTACTTGGGTGACTCGAATGTTTATAAGACCCTGTTGTTGATTATGGAAGTTATGTTGCTTAACAAACTATCGCCATCCATTTCTTTGATTCAGATATTTCAATAATATCAACGCGATCTTTATGTCTTCAACGTTCAACATACTTGATTTTTTTAAGTGTTGTCTCGCTAAAAACCTTGTCGAGTAACAAAACCCTTTGGGGAAAAACTATTCTCGATCGAAGGGAAAAAGAGTACAACACAACTTCAATTTCGAAGTAACAACATGTCGACATCATATCCTTGGATCCTCCCCCTGATGTCGGCATCTCCCCCTGATTACTTTCAGAGTTGTTCCACACAATTCCTTTAGTCATGTACTTTTCGAAACTGAATATCGGTAATAACTTAGAAAATAGTCTACCATATCTTCCCCTGATTACTTTCGTTGGAGAAGATATTATTGTTCTTTCATAATCAACAACCTTTGGGTTACACTTTCATTAGCATTCCTTTTTATGTCTTTGCAGGGATAAAACAAATTTATGTCAATGGTTACTTTTAAGTACATGATTACATTCACTATACCATTCCAATAACGTTGCATTGGCGCTGAGCTATATCTATCTAACAAGTTCCCTGAGGATGTAAAATTTAATCGAGTACATTATTATACTAAGTACAACAATGCGTCTATTGTACTTAGAAATGAGAATTTCATCTCCCAACACATATTCGTCATCTTCCTTTAGACGAAATGGTCACACATTTATATTTGAACCTCGACTAATCATGGGAGTGCTATCAGGATGCATGTCTTTGTTAAATTGCCTGAAAATGAACATATGCAAACTGGTGGAATAATATACCACAAGCTCAGTATTCGATCGAGCTTTCCCTAGATTTTTCATCTCAAATTCGGAATTCAAATTGCTTTTAAGGTCTCTTATTACATCAAGAGTACCCATCATGTATGTATCATCGACATAGATAGCTACAGTTCCAAATCAAGAACTTTCTTGTGAATACGCAAGGAAAAATAACTTAGTTATCTATCCCCTCCAAATCAAATATCCACTTAGACGGGTATACCACTTCCGCCTGATTGCTCAAATCTATAAGTGAGCGTTCTATCTAACTGTAAACGCACTTTGTGGTTTAGAGTCATTTGATTTGGGAAACAAAAGTCTATCAAGTACTTTGTAAATATCTTCTATCTCTTGATTCTTTCAGAAATACGTAACAACCACGCACATATGCTGCATTTCAAGTCCTTTTTAAATTACCAAGCTAACTAAGTAGCGGAACTCTATAACGTTCATTACAAGAGAACAATTCCAGGGCTTTGTGAGAAACCTCGCTCCACAAGGAGAGTCTTTGTACAAGGCGAGTCTTTGTACTTTAAGACTACTTTCTTCTTATTATGCTTTGTGACAAATTAATTATGTATGTCCAATAGGCTTTACACTTGGTTGGTTAGCACTACCACACCAAATACCCGTATATTTTTCAAAGAACTAAGTTCTACCTGGATTGTGTAGGCCAAATATTCTATTTATTGAATTAAACAACAAGAAGCATGGTTCGATCTCATCGTACTCTATTTCCTTGAGCAACTATATATAAAAATAATCATTAATATGCTCTCACGATCTTTCCATTGACTTGTGTGTGTTATCATAATCCTTTAGGATTTCATTGTTCTCTGGAATCATTAAACTTCGGAGCGTCCTCCAGTATTGATTCATGGACATAGTCAGAGACAATTAAATGATACGATTTCATTAATGATACAAATTAGGTTGTGCCTTACTCATCTACTTCCTTTCTAGGTGAGCATTGATCGAACCTGGTGGTATCTCCATCTTCCTTTATGGAGCCACGGACGCAACCACACTTCCACTAAGTGTAGTTGTAACACCTCGGCCTATGGTGTATATCCCTTATTGAGGATTTGTAACTTTGCAGGTAGGTTTGCAGCTGGTACGTGTGATCTCATCACCTTAGCGACATCAGTGTACATTCTGAAAATTGATTATTCTTTGTCACTTCACATTTACATTTTTGGAGTACAAGAATCAATATGAGACACAGTGGGAACACACCACGACAATTCTTGTCGTTCCCTTAGAAAATACTTTTTCTTATCTCTCCCTAACGACGGGAAGAATGTCTCATTTAAGTGATAACCCGCAAATATAGCGGTAAGAGATCTCCTTCCAAAGGTTTTAAAATGCGGATAATTGTTGGGAAATCATTTCCAACATAACTACTTAACAGTTTTGAAGACCCATCATAGTACGATGTGGAGTCGTAATGGCACATATATAGTGCAACCAAAAATGCGTAAGAACACAAATGTCAGGCTTAAATTCAGTTACCAACTGGTACACAATAAAGGTTGACTAATATTGGGTTCTAAAACAAATTAAGTAAAGATGTGTGTAATATTGCATATTCCCAAAGCAATAAAAGGTAGGTTGGTACGCATAACCTATTCTTTAGACACCATCTGTAACCTTTTATGGTAGACTCTGCGAGACCATTGGGTATAAGATGTTCTATATTGATCTTATTAAACATGCAATATTTATCAAGTCCTTTTGATGTAAATTCTCTATCATTAACAAGGGTGGTGAGCCTTTGCACTTTTCTTTGTTTAATATGTGCTAGGAATTCTACAAAAATTAAACGCATCGTTTGTTATGAACAATAACTGATTCAATGCGTCGAATCATCCACCAGATCCACAAATCACTTTGAATGGTCCGGATTCTGCTGGTATATGTTCACTAACAACACTTTATTTCTTTGGAGAATGAGTTATTTAGCATTTGCATCTCAGTAAAACAGGATGGTCTCAATCATGTTTCACTAAAAAGAGACTTCGTAAGATGAGTGACGTGCTTTCTTAATCTAAAGCATGACGGGGAGAGGCAATGCAAATCTAGTAACTTTAGAAATCACTGATTATGATAGATACCGTAACTTCGCATTCTATTAATTCATTTTCTTATACACTCAAATGAAGTGATGCTCGTGTTAGTACTTTCAAAACGGAACATCGTCACAACCAATGTACCTTATGGTTATGTCAAAGTCTTTATGAATTAATCCCAATAATTTCATTGTTGGGGTTAATAAGGATTCAGTAATTCAAGTTTTAATGATCTACAATTCACTAGATTGACACATTAATTTTCTAAGAATATGCTTCCTTTCACATTCATTAGAAATAAATTATAGATGCGATCAAATTCATTCTCACTGTAAGGGCAGACATATGATCTAGTTCAATTAAATAGTCAATTGGCCAGGAAAATTTCTTGTTGCCATTAAAGTTGATGTGAAAATTGGTTGCTACTATGATAAACATTACATTGTATATATTAACACCTATGACCAAGTGCATTTCCAACTATTTCATTTATGATGGGAGCTAGAATTACATCTTAGCTTCATCCCATATTCAGCTGATACCGGTACTTTGGTGTCATTACTACTGGGAAAAATACATTTCCGTCTCATGGTATATATGTCCCTTTTCACATGCTTTTATATGAGTCATTACGTCTAACCCTTATTACTTCGGGGTTCTTTCCATTTTCAATTTTTCTACATTTAGCTTAATTTGAGAAATTTCTTTATCTCAATAGGCCAAGAGAATCTCACTACACATGTCAACCACTTACTTTAGGCTGAATATATTATTAAAAATAATTAATTCTCTTGTTGTCATATTTTAACATATACTGGTTCGTTAGTATTATGGGTGAAGTAGAGAAATGAAAATTTTCTGACTCATATCATCTTTTGTGAGTTCTTACACAAAAATTGGAATACATGTGATTTTATTTGAACGTATGTTTTGAAAAAACTGACATATTAATAGTCGAGCAAGTGGATACATTTCAAGGAACATTCAAATTTTGGGAGAAAAATATCAAGTACACAATAATGGTGCTTAAGTCCTTTTAAACCCCAAATGAATACATTAAAATAGAGTTGGTACAACCAATTGAACAAAAGACATCATTTAAATATAGCCAATATCATTTTCAATAGAACAAAATAACACTAAAACAAAAACTCTTAATGAACGTGATCAACAATCATAATTTAAGTTGACCGTTTATATTATATGGACTTATTTTAAGCGAAAGAAAAATAGAACTAGGTATGTTCTGAAAAACAAATAAATAAGCCCAATAATAGTTACATACCTTTTGGTTCCCATTGTCCATGGACAGAACTAGAACACCCTTGGTCGCGCACAGCCCAGGCCCATGTCGGACCAGGGACAACACTGAACAGGAAATCGGGCTTCGAACAGGAACAGAACAGTACAAAGAGTAAAGCCGGAACGGGACCAGACAGGACATGAACTGGAGCCGGAACGGGACCGGACAGGAGAGGACAGGAATTGAAACCGAAACGAGACCGGACAGGACAATAACTAAGCTGGAACAGGACCGAGCTGGAACATGACATGACAAAGGATTTTCCTTCTCCTCTTTTCCCAGAGGATTCCAAGTGACGGGTTTTCTTCCCCAGATTTACATCTAGATCCGCAAGCATCAAGCACAAATCCAAAATTACAAACGATTAAACTAATCAAAGTAATCCATGATTTGACTTTGTAGAATAAGGAGAGAAGATTCAAGATGCAGATGTTGGCAAAAACGTAGAAGATTAAAAAGTCTCCCATCGAAATCTCCAAAAATAAAATAAAATCCATGATTAGTATCTACGTATGCAGTACTAAAACAATCATAATCAAAGTAACTGATCCTTTATTAGTACCTACATACAAAAATGAAAATCAACATAATAATCAAAATAATTCCTAATTTCTGATTAAATCTATTTTCACCGCAAATTTAATAATATCCAAAATTGAAATCCCAAAACAGGGCAGATTCTAAAAATGAAATCAAAAATAGGGAAAAGAAGAAAAAAAATATGGGACAAAACCGATCCAACTTATCTGATTTGATTCCAGTGATTTCAACGTTAGCTTGATGTTAATTGCATAACAGCGTTGATCTAAATAATCCATTGCCTCAGGGTAGAACTCGTGGCCGATAACGTGTTGCAGTGGATGGGAAAGATAAAGAGGCACAAAGAGAAGGAGATTCTATTTATTAGAGATTATATGTGTTACATGGATACAATCCTTTATATACAATAGTAATAAAGCCATGGATACTATATTGGGCCGCACATCTATGGACGAAATCCCTACAAAAATAAGAAGATGAAAACAAAAATAGCTATGTGTAGTCACGATCATCGCTATTCAAAGCACTAGTTATTCTTCCAACTAATCCAAAAAGAAGACATTCTAGGCGACAATGCCTTTGATAAATTCAGCATCATTCCCGAACTCCTTGTTGTCAACGGCCATTGGAACATACGGTTCACGAAGATAGGAGTTTATATCAACGAACTGTCTTGGATGATTATGTTGTACCAAGGCTCTCTGAATTTCTAAGGACTTTGACACAAAAGCCTTTATTTTACGAATCTCCTTTCTTACTTCCTTCAACTCATCAAGAACATCGGAAAACTTCTGAGAGTTAGAAGGCACAGCCCTGGGATTTCTTGTATTCCTTCTTTTTCTTTTCAGGGACTTAGAAACAGGAGATTTTTATTTTTTCCTTGATTGAAGATTTAACAATCATGTTGACATCCTTTCCATCTGACATGGTGCTTTGAGAACAGTTATAAACAACTGGATTTGTGTGATTGAATCACCTAACTCATCAAGCAATCTTATATAGGATGTCAAAAGGAAAAAAGAATGTAGGGTTCGAAACCTATTGACAGGTTCATATACGCCCAACTCTAAAACCCTATAAAGAGAAGAATTGTCAGTAATAACCCTTTATTTTATTTGATAGACAGAAAATAACAACTCTAAGAAAAGAAGAAAAAACTTTACTGAAGCCTGAATCATCACTCAATCTTGTCTCTTTTCGATCAGGCACATGAGACAAGATTTTCCCAACAACACAATCAAGTTGTGTTGCGATGAACAACGATTTGTCCATCTTTTTCCTCAAGGGAGGAATCTTCAGACTTCTGTCTATGAAAACGATTCGACCATACTTTCTTTTCAAATGGTCTTACTCTATCCTTGGAAACCAACTTCTTAGACGAAGATAAGATCCTACATACCTCGGCGGTCTTCTGAGCAAGTTTCAGCTTCCTTGCTAATCGATCTGCTCTTCGTTGAAGTTTGCTGGCGTGCCTTATTTGGTGCTTGTACTTGTAACACCTTGATAGTTCGTGTCCCTTCATCGAACAAAATGATCACGTCAAACTTGGATAGTATTCAGGCATCTGAGATGTGCAAGCATCTAGACATACAGTAGATCCTGAAACATTACTGACAGGGTTTCCAGTTAGAGAATCTTCCAGCTTGATTGGGTTTCCTTCTTCTCCGAACCCATTGAGGTTGATATATGTATTGCTATAAGTATCAAAATCGATGTTTTCACCAAGGAGCCTTACACTTGATTTTCTATCTTCATCGGAATCATAGATTTCAGACATTTCATCAAGTGTTACAACTAGACCTTTGTTCCTAGTGTATTTTCTACGATTTGGGCATTCGTTAGAAAAATGGACAAAACCCTTACACTTAAAGCACTGAGGCATGTCCTCGTCAGCATCCCTGTTTTTAGGAGGTACGTGACCGTGAGGTTTGTCTGATGACCTAGGTTTGTCTCTTGAAAACCGTTTACTTCTCTTCAACATAAGATCCCTAAACTGTCTTGTGATCAAGGAGACCGACTTGTTAAGGTCTTCATCTGAAAAATCATTCTTATACTGATCAACCTCAGAGACATGAACACTTTTACCTTTGGCAAGTAATTTAGTGCTCTTCTGTGCTTTAAAGCCAACATCCTTACCGACTTTGGATGTATGCTCATGGTCAAAGATCTTTAGCTTCCCAACCAAGGTGTTTCTGGAAAGATTATTGAGGTTATTCCCATCAACGATGGCATGCATCTTAGAATCGTATCTAGATGGCAGCGATCTGAGAATTTTCATCACAATATCCTTTTCAGGAATAGTCTTACCCAATGCAAAAGATGCATTAACAATTTCAGACACTTTGTGATTAAACTCATCAAATGTTTCTTCATCTGCCATACGGAGGTTCTTCCAATCGGAATTAAATTTTTGAAGCCTAGCTTCCTTTTCACTGGAGTTTCCTTCAAATACAGTTTTTAAGATATCCCAATCATCTTTAGACCTAGTGCAATTAGACACATGGTGTTGAAGACTTGGGGCAATGGAATGTATGATAGCATTTAACCCTTCAGAATTCTGCTTTGCAGCAAGAATCTCGGCAGCATTATATTCACCAATTGAAAAAGCGGGGGTCTAACAACACCATCCAATATTTCACTTAGCAATCTGTATGGACTAACTCCGAAATACTTTGCTAGAGAATCAACTAGACAGTCAGACTCAATCTAGATAAAATTATCTCAAGGAGTTAATATCTCTCTCTTGATTTGATTTTTACTCAAGCTAAAACAATAACGAGTCTTTATCAAATACAAGGAATACTTGGACGGTACCAAAGACCAATGTCCAAGGATCAATCAATATCAATCAACAACCAAAGGTTGGATTTTCAATTGATGATCACGAACGCACAACCTGTATTATTTCAATTATATAAAATATAATGCGGAAAATAAATAACACAAACACCAGAAATTTTGTTAACGAGGAAACCGCAAATGCAGGAAAACCTCGGGACCTAGTCCAGAATGAATATACATTGTATTAAGCCGCTACAGACACTAGCCTACTGCAAACTAACTTCGGACTGGACTATAGTTGAACCCAAATCAGTCTCTCACCGATCCAAGGTACAGTTGTACTCCTATGCCTCTGATCCCAGCAGGATATTGCGCACTTGATTCCCTTAGCTGATCTCACCCACAACCAAGAGTTGTTGCAACCCAAAATCACATACTTGATAATAAACAGATCTGTCTCACACAGAAAAGTCTATCAAAGGATAAATCTGTCTCCCACAGATAAACCCTAGGTTTTGTTCCGTCTTTTGATATAAAATCAAGGTGAACATGAACCAATTGATAATCCGGTTTTATATTCCCGAAGAACAGCCTAGATTAATCAATCACCTCTCTACAATCCTTCCTGACTACACAAGTGGATTGCCCAGGAATCACAAACAGTGAGACGAAGATGTTTGTGACTTCTTTATCTTGTCTATCGAAGAACTCTCACGATCTTAAGTCAATCAATTGATTGTACTCGTACGATAGAAGATGCAAGATCAGATCACACAACTACGATAAAGTAGTATCGGTCTGGCTTCACAATCCCAATGAAGTCTTTAAGTCGTTAGCCTGATTTTAGAGAAGAAAATCAAAGGTTAATGGAGATCAACTCTAGCGGGCGCACTAGTAGCACACAGACGTGTGGGGATTAGTTTTGCACAATGCTAGATGTCTCCTTTATATAGCCTTCAAATCAGGGTTTTTCCTTAGGTACAAAGCAATCCTTATTCACCGTTAGATGAAAACCTTATTTAGATTCAAGCTAATATTTCTCAACCGTTAGATCGAAAACTTAGCTTGTCACACACACTTGGCTAGACGTTTACTGGGTTCGTGAAAACCATGCCCAAACGTGTACGTGTATATTGGTTCAACATAGTAACCCAAAAGGTTAACCATATGAGCATTTCATATTAACCTTGTTCTTCTTCACCATAACTAGTTCAATTGACTCAAATGAACTAGTTAAAGAGTTTTTCAATTTCTATGAGATCTTATGTAACTACACAAGACACAATTGAAACAAAGATGATTCGATTCGATTGAATCGGCTCATGCACATTATAACCACGGTTTGCATAGAGCATTCCTTAGTAATTTAATGTTTCATGTTCAGAGCACATCTTTAGATCATAACCTCTTAAGTTCACAAAAAAGTTCGCGGACTTAAGTTAATCGGTTGAGTTTTCCAAACTCAGCAGAAATTCTCAAAAAGAGAACTTCCGCCAGTTCGCGGACTTAGCACACAAACAATTTTTGGAAAATCCAGCAGAAATTCTCGGTCGAGAACTTCCGACAGTTCGCGGACTGAGTCTACGGACTGGGTTCGCGGACTTGGCAAGCCAATTCCACAATCCTCCCGATTTCTCTTAATCAACAAAGTTCGAAAATTTCGGTTCAAGGAATACATGGTTATGTAATCTAAACTCTTATATCAATCATTGAGACATTCTCAGAGGACGCTATGTAGCTGTTATTCACAGACCGATTCACGTCAGAGCAATTCTCAAAGTGATTGAAACTTTTCATGACTTTTGTCACTAGGTGAAGATAAACTTGATCAAAGCGAAACGCTTTACCAACACACGATTTCGAGATAAAAGATAAGCAATGAATGCTCAGCTCGAAATGTCAAATGTGTATGATCTAGTCTATATAGCATACGACTTTTGTCTCATAAGAAGTAGGAGATAGAAGAGATATACTTTTGAGTGATAGATAAGTTCAAGTCTCCACATACCTTTTTGTTGATGAAGTTCCACGGTTCCTTGTATAGATCTTCATCGTTGTATGATGAATCGCCATGAAGTCCTTGAGCTCAACTACACTTTTCTATCCTAGTCTGAAACTTAGCTATGTAGGCTAGAAATCAAGACTTATAGTTTTGATCACTAACATTGACAAACATGCTTGAGATAGCAACGCATGCGAGGTTGACCGAGCTATGCTTTAACAATCTCCTCCGTTGTCAATTTTAATGACAAAACTATTAATACATATGGAATATAAAAAAGATAAACTTTAGTGGCTCCTATTGCATAGTCTAATCTTCAACGTTCCTTGAAATCTTTGTCCTTCCAAGTACTCCAATGATCCCAAAGGTTGTAAGTTTAGCACCATCGTTGTTGAAGATCCGTAGCTATAACAATGAGAGAAATCGAGATTCTCGATCATTATTATACAGTGTTATAGTATTATTATATAACATCAAAGTCCAAATGTATCACGACTTTAACAATAATACTACAGTGATATGTATCACTCCCCCTTAGTCAATACTCCATCTCGATCATGGAAACCACTCCCCCTTACACAATGATCTGAAAGCCATATGTATTTGTAGTGTGCACTACAATATTTCTCCCCCTTTTTGTCAATAAGATTGGCAAAGGTACAAGAATGGGATCATAATAAAATTTCCACAAGAGACATTTCATGACCAAAAGAAAAATACATACCAACTTAATTTAGATGCAATCTAATAGCCGAAGCTAACAACATTCATCAAGGAGTTTTAAGATATAAGATAACCCCTATAAAATTCCACAGCCGCACTCCCTGCAAGATATTGCCATTTAGCACAAGTTCAAAAGAACTCTCCCCCATTTGATGTTATTCCCAAGAGAACAACAAGAGCGACCTTAATTTCGAAAGAAAAGAATGTTTTTTTATTGGACACCAAAAATCATAGGAATGATTTTCTATATCCAAAGCTCAACCAAATTAACCACAAGTAAACCCATGATTAATTTAATTGGAATACGCAACTAAATCAAACCACAAAAGTGATCAATTTAATTGAAAGTGCTCAACATAAGTAAACCCACGGAGCTACGACTAAGTCAATCACACGGAGATGACTAACTTAACCGTTCAAATACTCAACATAAGAAAAACCTTATGGAATATATGACTACATTAACCAAAGAACATGATAGTGTAGCCTTTCATATACTCAACACAAGAATTTGTGGAATATATGAAAACTCAACTAGATTAATTACAAGAGAACCTATAATTAATCTAATTGGAATACAAACAACCAAACTAATCACTGAAGTAATCAATTTAATTATTTGGGCTCAACATAAGAGAACTTATGGAACCCCGACTAAGTTCATCATAGAATATGACAACCTTAACCGTACATGTACTCAATATAAGAAAGAAGACTTATGAAGTACTAACTAAATAACCAAACTAGTTGATTAATTTAGTTCCTAATGCTTGACGTATAACATCTTATGGAACAACCAACAAAGCCAAGGTAAATCGACTTAGTTGTAAGGTGCTCAACATAAGACACACAATGGAGCCTTCACGGTAAAACATAATAAAATGGATCGATGAAGATCAATACCGTGGATAACATACAAGGATCTATTCTATTTTCCATCATAGCGACATAATAGACTTTATCCTTGTTGAACAAAAGATTTTATCCTATTTTCCATCAAATACATGACTGCATAGGCATAACTTTTGTATATGTCAAAAGTCCATTCGTCTTTTCATCAACACGAATATCGATTCATGAACGACTTTACTTTTGACCGCAATATGGGACCTTCAAATTCACGGATATAAACAATACATATCCCATAAAAATATTGCAATATCATAAACCATTAAAATACTGCAATAAACATCATCCTCCAAATATTTTTAGAATTTAATACCAATAAACCTAAAAAATAACATAAAAAGATGAAAACAAAAATATCTATGTATAGTCACAATCATCGCTATTCAAAGCACTAGTTATTCTTCCAACTAATCCAAAAAGAAGACATCCTGGGCGACAATGCCTTTGAGAAATTCAGCATCATTCCCGAACTCCTTGTTGTCAGCAGCCATTGGAACATACGGTTTACGAAGATAGGAGTTTATATCAACGAACTGTCTTGGCGGATTATGTCGTACCAAGGCTCTCTGAATTTCTAAGGACTTTGACACAAAAGCCTTTATTTCACGAATCTCCTTTCTTACTTCCTTCAACTCATCAAGAACATCGAAAAACTTCTGAGAGTTAGAAGGCACAGCCCTGGGATTTCTTGTATTCCTTCTTTTTCATTCAGGGACTTAGAAACAGGAGTTTTTTCTTTTTCCTTGATTGAAGATTTAACGATCATGTTGACATCCTTTCCATCTGACAACTGGATTTATGTGATTGAATCACCTAACTCATCAAGCAATCTTATATAGGATGTCAAAAAGGAAAATGGAATGTAGGGTTCGAAACCCATTGATAGGTTCGTATATGCCCAACTCTATGATGAGTGCTAAAAAGTGCATATTTCTATATATTTTTCTTGGCATTTAACTCATCTTTTGTGCATTAATTCTACATTTTATCCCATATTCTGTATTTTCATTGTTTTCAAGAATAAATATTTTTATTAATTAATTTTGTATTTTTAGGTACTAAATAAAGCTTGGATGAATTACGGAGCAAAAAGAGCAGAAAAGTGGTGGAAACCAAGAGGAATCACACAAGGAAGCCGCGAAGAATGTTGTGCGCAAGACCAGAAGGCTAGAAGTGGGATTGGAAGGAAGAATTTGTTCTTAAAGAAGAAGTGGGCTCAGAATTGTCTAAGCCCAAACTCTAACCTAAGTCCAAGACCAAGCCCAAAGCCTGCATAAGCTCGTAGCCGTCAGATTGGATCCACATATGCATCCTACGGTCGCTTCATCGTCGTGCATCGAAGTCTGAAGCTCCTGTCAAACACTACAGCACCTAACTCCATCTTGAGCCGTCAGTTTCGTTGTACTTCCGCATCCAACGGTCGCTCCTCGCTTCCTTCTGTCTCGCCGTTAGATCGATCCATCATCTTCGCATCCAACGTCTCATCCTCGCTGTTCATCAACAATTGCTAAACCCGCTCAACACCCGAGTACCAAATACCCTATACCCAAAACAAACGCACCCCAATCCATTTTCCATCGACCTTCTCTTTCTTCTTCCCCCTTCTTCTCTTCTGCAACTCGATGTCCAGCGCCACCAACTCCACTGCCCCGCTCAACCACCACCTCAACCACCACCATCTCCTCTCAAATCAACCAAACCCCAACACCCATCACTCCCCCTATTCCTCTAGCTATCTATTTTATAGTTTTCTCAACTCTCTGAAACCCTAGATGAGAAAACAATAAGATAGGTCGAGCTAGAGCAACAACACAGACCAGCAGAGCAGAAGAGGAAGGACGAGCATGGGTCGAAGCAGAAATCACAGTTGGTGTTGGGAGCAGGAGAATACGAATAGGAAGCATGGGTGAAGAGTTATAGTTGCTATCAGTGATTAGGTAAAACCTAATTTTAATTTTCACCAAACCCTAATTTCACTGTTTTGGGGTTTTTGATTGTTTGTATAAATAGATGATATGGGTGCGTGTTAGAACTCGTTCTTGGGATAGCCAAGTTAAACCCCAATTTGGGTCTGAGTAGGTTTAATTTTAATTTCAGTTTCAATTTCAATTTCTATTTCAATTTCAATTACTCTTTCTGTTTACCATGTTTTAGTTCATCACTAGGAAGCAGATGAAGCCTCTATGCCACAGTGAAGTAAATGATTTAGTTTTGTTCTTGATGAGCTTGAATTAGAACCATGGAGAATTGATTACTCAGTGATGATAGTAAACTGTGATTGGTGGTGCTGTAAGAAGACCACCAATGCTAGGGGTGAACAGGATTAACTAGGTGAGCAATTTTCTTTAGATATAGGATAGTTAGTCAATTAGTGATCAAGTCCATCTGTGATTGATGGTGCTGTAAGAAGACCATCAATGCTAGGGATGCATTAGTGAACTAGGTGAATAGCTTATCCTAGATGAAAGCCCAGAACACAAGGCAGGCCCGAACCTTCACCTTGTTTACTAAGGCCAAAAACAAGACTTGCACTGGACATGATATAGCTGAGGATTTAGGTGGATTCAATATCCTAGTTTTCCCCAATTCCCTGTTTAGGTTAGATTTTACTTAGAAAATAACAATAGCTCCCTCCAAGTCCCTGTGGACAAACCCTTTCTTCCCATCACTAGCTACAACTGACCATGTGCACTTGCAGGTCAATTTGTAGGTTGTTTATAAAACCCACCAAGTTTTTGGCGCCGCTGCCGGGGACTCGGTTAGCGGCGCTGTTGTTGTTTTTGTTCTACATTTGTTTGCTGTTCTCTGCATTTGTTTGATGGTGCAGGTCTTGTTGCTGGCTAGCCTTTGCTAGCTAGCTAGCTAACTGTTGCATGTTGCTGCTAGACCTTTCTTAACCTTGCTGCTGAGCTTGCCAAGCTGCTGGGTTGTAAGAACTTGACCCTTGTTGCTGCTGCCCTGCCTGCAAGCCCTGAACTGAACCACCTGCTGCTGCTGGTGCTCTTTTGCTGTTGTGGTGCTCCTGCTGGTGCCAGGCCAAGAATCCTGTGAGCTGCTGCACCTGTTGCTGTGCTGCTAAGGCTGAAACTTGCTGAACCAAAACTGCATCCTGAAACCCAAAGCCTGCTGCTGGCCTGTTGTTGTTTGAACCTGAACTGGTGCTCCTGCTGCCACTGAAGCTGCTGCAGCTGGTGTAAGATAAAGCCCAACTGGGATGTAAGCTGCAGAAGGTGAAGAAGTTGAACCAAAGCCCAACTGGGCCTCAGAAAAGCCAAAGCTTATGATGATCCAAAGCCCAACTGGGCTTTTGCAACCAAACTGAGCAGCTGGGATGTGCTTAAGCAAGTAAGCCTAAACCCATTAAGAGAACCCAACCTGTGGGCTTCCATTTTTAATTTGTGGGCTTGTAATAATTTTTTCCATTTTTCTGTTGGGTTTGTAATTAATTTCTTGTGGGCTTGTTTGTTTAATTGCTTGTGGGCTTGTGGTGTTAGATTGATTTGGGCCTGTAGTTTTAAATTAGAAAAACTGAACTTTTGAAAGCCCAACTGGGCCTCAGACCAAACAAGCAACAGTTGGGCTATTTCAAAAGCTACATTGGGCTTCAGTTTGCATACACATTGTGGGCTTGTTCACCTTCCCTTGGCAAAGCAATTTCTCCCACCAATGTGGGCTTGCTCCCAATACTAAAACCAAAAATTTTGCTCCCAATTAAAAAAACCAAATTTTTCCCAAAAATCCAAACCCATTAAAAACCAAATTTTGGGCTTTGTAACATAGTTACTTAGCTTTTGAGCCAAATCATGTCTAGATCTTGGTCTAGAGTTGGGGAATACAACAAATCCCTTAGAGAACTTGCGTATGGACATACTCCACGTTATGAACCTCCCATAGACCATGATGTCAATAGTTATAGGAATTATTATGGACATTTTCAAAGTCCCGAGCCTCAATCCATGAACCCTAGTAACTATTCACACATGCATCATTCATCACAACGTGAAAATGAACATTTTGCTAGTGCCTCACTCACACAATCATCACTGATCGATCAATTAGAAGCTCGAATCGCAGCTTTAGAAATGCAATCACATGAGGAATCTGTCACATCTAATTTTCTTAGGCAACCTGAAATCTATGCATGCCCCGCATGTGGTAGTTTAGACCACCCTGTTGAGAATTGTCATATTTTGCATAATTTTAGGCAATCTAGAGAAAATCCAAGGTATGAAATGCCCATAAATTGTGAGAATGGTAGTCATTGGGACCATAATCAATCCTTTGAGGGTTGCGATCAATATTTTGTAAACCCTAATGACCATGCACACATGTACCATTCACCATAATTTGAACATGAAGAATTTTGTACTCCCATGAATTTAGACTCCACCACAGAAGCTTTCAGACTCAGTGAGCAAAACTTTGATAGATCTACATCACGAATTCAGTCATGTTTAGATCAGATTTTGCTTCACCTACAAAAGGAGGAAATTCATGAGGAAATGTATGTTGTCCCTAATGAAGTGTCTAGTCCCATTCTTGTAAATGATGTTGAATATGAACCTAATTTAGAGGAACATGAATCGACTAATGACACCACCACTGTTAATGAGGACCAATATGCATGCTACCATGATGATGATTATGATGATATGTTAGAAGAACATGAAAATATTGTGGAACCTGTTGGTTCAAAAACATATGGCTTCTCGCCCTCGACCTTCATGAATGTTGTTCTTTCTAATACTCATTGTAATTCATATGATTTTGATATTGACATGGGATTCGTACAATTATTCTGTGAAGATGAGCATGACATAGGAATAGTTGAATCTTCTGTAGACACTAATGTTAATATGCATGAAAATATATTTGATGTGTCTGATTCTCTACCTAGGTCACATTGTGATATTTCTCCTGATTTGCTGATGCATGAGAATAAATCTGTTGATGATGTTGATGACTCTGATTGTGATCTTGCCAATTTGTTTGATTATTGTGAGCATGTTGTGACACGTGTAGAAGACTTAGGAGATGTTGATGTGATTAGTAATGATGTGCCTATCGTCCTACATAAGTCACAATCTGATGGCCTTCCACCCAACCTAGATTTGGTTTGTACCCATATTGTCAAACCGACTTTTCTGAGAGTCCCTAATCTAGGTTTGGAACTGTGTGCTTCCCAAGTCCTTTTGGACTATTTTGCATCTAAGTATAATATCTTTGAGGATCCACAGTTGGAATTAGCATGTTTGCCCGTCCCTAGCACAGTTCATTTCGATCTAGACCTTGTGCATGATGAACCCCCAAAACTGCGAGATTTTGTTTCCAAAATTTTGTCCGTTGAAAAATCCAGGTTTGGGGGTAGCTCATTTTGTTTCACAGTTTCACTTGCGTTTCTTTCATGTTATATTTGTGTGAAGCTGTTGAAACCTCTACACTTCGTCTTTTGGGTTGATCCTCAACTCTTTAGATTATTGGTGTATGGTGAATTTTTTGTACATAATCCAGTAGATAAATTTTTTTTAAAAAAAAAAAAAAAAAAAAAAACTTTTTTT